>NC_045977.1:12902920-13167475 GCF_010909765.2 Amblyraja radiata
AGGGTATGGCGAGAAGGCAGGAACGGGATACTGAGTTGGATGATCAGCCATGATCATATTGAATGGCGGTGCAGGCTCGAAGGGCCGAATGGCCTACTCCTGCACCTAATTTCTATGTTTCTATGTTTCTATGTCCTGTTGCAGGAGGCATGTAACAAGTTTATGAATGGCTTCAGCGTGTACTGGGGAATTGAGGGTAGGGTCACGCCTGGTTTTGACGGGTGATTTTCACAGGTGACCAAATTGTACATCCTCCCTCATAGGGGGAGGCCGACCAGACCTGCTCCAGCACCGGCATGGGGGGTTTCTGTTGGTGGCGTTGTACACATCTTTCTTCGTATTTTGTCATTGTCCAATATTTTATTTCCCCTTCTTTATAATACTGAAGTCCATGTGCGCTTTTATCAGCCTGTTTGATTAGCTGGTAAGCAAGAAACCCAAGTTCTTTGGCTGTATGATCAGGGCCCGGTTTACTGAAGTTGTAATGTGTGGGGACGTGAGTCCTTTTGTTCGCCAGAGGTCGGGGGATATCTTGGCGAGGAGTGCCGTTCCCAGCAGTCCATTAATAGCTCCTACGATTGTGATCTTAGTCGAGGTTCCCAACAGATCTTTACAAAAATCTTCGGCGGCGCCATCGCACCCCATAGAGTCATAATATAGGGTGACAAGCGGGTCGTGAACGCCGGGGTATAGATCTGAGGGGGGGCAGGTCAATCGTCCGCCATTGCGGAGCGGGGTAATGAGTGATCATCACATGATCACCATGATCACAATGAATGGCGGTGCTGGCTCGAAGGGCCGAATGGCCTCCTCCTGCACCTATTTTCTATGTTTCTATTGACTGGGAGCAGTCACATGTATACGTATCCCCTGGTCTGAACAGGTGATGTCCGTCCCCAGCCCCATTAGGAGATCACGTTCGGCAATATTAAAGCCAAGATTTGGGGTGACGGAAAAGGGGAGAGTGTGGTGTACTTTTCCATATTCTGCAGTGAGTTGTTCGGTTATAGGATATTGTCTAATTCATTTGTCCAATCCTGACAGGCAGACTGTGTGCTTAGAAAGGGAGAACTGGTAGGATTCGTGGAGGAGGAGCCATCTTGGGGAATGGCTGCTAACCAGCAGCCGTCCGTTTAATTCATTTTTTAAAAAAGTTTTTAGTAAGTCTTGTTCTTCGTTTGTTGGAGAAATGGACTTCTTACTGTGGGGAGAAGGAGGCAATTATACTTCTAGGTCCCTACCTGGTCGGTGAGGCAGCTTTTTTCTCCGGGCTGCCCGTCGACCCGTCCTCGTGGCCTACCAGCGGGCGTGGAGCGCCGTTTCCTGGCGGGGACCGCCCAGCACCTCGGCTTCGGTGGCGGCACAGCGCTGGAGCGCTATCGCGGAGCGGGCGATGCCTTGCCTGGGTCGCCGCGCTGGATCGACGCGCTGGAGCGCCGGTGAGCTGTGACCGTCGAGATCAGCACCTGTGGGTCTGCGGAGCGGAGTGGGCGGCGCCGACCTTAACATCGGGAGCCTGGGAGCTCCAACCCGGCACGGCCCTGTCGGCTTCGGAAGCCGACAATCCCCTGCTAGGAAGCGGCCGTTCCAGGTGGCCCAGCCGCTGTGAGGACTCTCCCGACACCGGTGCAACACCACCCGGCCAGAACGGCCAGGAACATCGGGCCTCCGTAGAGGCAATAGCGGTGGCCTCAATAGGCCTGACTTTGGGTGAACTGGGGATGGGGACTGGACTTTGTGCCTTCCCCCACAGTGGTATCCACTGTGGGGGGATGATTTTTCTGTGTGTAAGTTAACATGTTAGTCTGTGTGCAAGATGGCTGTCGGAAGGGAAAGTGGACGCTGGCGCGCTTTAGCTGCCGCTGCTCTCTCTTCACATTGTGTTTTTTGATTTTTTGATTTTGTGTCTTTGGAACGATTTCTATCTTTAATTTGTGTATTGATGATGTCCTTATTATTTATTTTTCTCCGACTATATGTTTTTTTCTCTTCTGTTAACTGTTGTAAGGTGTCCTTGGGTGTCCAGAAAGGCGCCAGCAAATAAAATGCATCATCGGCATCATCACCAGCTCCTGATCCAGAGTCGAAAGAGTTGCTCCGATATCAATCAAAAACGGAATCTGTGTCCCCCTTATTATTAGGTGTATTATGGGTTTGTAGCGGTACCTGCTATCGCATGCAGATATTGAACCCGGCATTCGGAAGCCACGGTCAAGTGACTCGGGAGGGGCTGTTGTTTTCGCGCATTTATTTCCCTGTGCGCGTTAGTTCAGCGCTGACCACCGATGTGGCCAGACGTGTCTGTTAATCCTGTATGCTGCAACTTGAACTTTCGAATAAAGTAATGTTGAAAACTCCAGGAGTCGTTTATCGGACCACTAAAGGTTCATCTCCTGATCCCGCCACCAGTGGGGACATTCGTCCCACGGCCAACTCCTTGGGTCATTGACGAAAAGGATTGTGGGTAGTATACTGGGTACGCCGCGGATATACCATGTCATACTGGCCTTCTCTCCCTCTATTCAGGCAGTCCTGGACCCAGTGTCCAGTTGCTCCACACAGGTGACATTTACCCCTCTGTCCCTGACGGCGGTTCACCGGGGAATTGCCATTTGGTTGCCCTCGGTAATACTCTAGAGGTGGTCGCGATGATCGAGGGTCTCTCCATTCCCTCTGGGGTCGACCATGCCCTGATCTAACAGGCATCATGTGCGAGGGGTACTACAGGGTATTGAGCTCTCATGATTGTCCTCTTGTTGTACGGGAAATTCATATTTGACTTTAGCGAGGCCGGAGGAGGAGGATTCGGTCTCTTTTGAGTTGCTCCAGAAAGCAAACACCGCACCTCATTGTTGGGCTTCTGAATTATCTGCCCAATCTAAATTGGTTTTTACTTGTGATGCTGCCTTTGGCGGTAGACAATTCATCAAAATTGCATTAAATTGTGGCGATAAGTCACCTCGATTATACGTTTCGTCGTCGGCATGTGTGCGGTAAGCAGTCGTAAATCTTTCCCAAAATTCATGGGGCGTTTCTTTGGGCAAGGGTTTACATTCTAACACCTTACCCATGTAGATGGGCCTTTTCAGGCACTTGGTCAATTATCGAGGCAGCCTCTCTGCCACATTTTGGAATTTGGCTTCTAATTCTGGTCAGGTATGCGCTTCCATTAAAGTTTTCCATCGGGCTGTCTCGGTTGGGCTTAATATAGCTGCAGTCAGATAATACACATCTCGTGCAAGGCGTCATAGAATTGGACCATTGACCTGATGTAATTGACAAATCCCGGAGAGTCTTTGATCCTACCCGGGGCATTTTGCCTAATTAACAACATCTCCTGGGGTTTCCACGGGGTATAGACATGCATTACAGGTTCCTGGTTCTGTTGTGCTGCCAGTGGGTTGAGCATAGCTCTCATTGGTTGCATTCTCCGTACTGGAGGATGTCCTGTCCGTCTGGGGATTGTTTTAACCCGTTCGCTCACGGTTATTCTTGAAGCCTCTTCTGCTTCACTTTGCGAGGCCCTTTCTTGTTCTACCTGGTCTTCCCTACGGGTTGTGGAGCTGCTGCTGCTCGCGCCATCGCCTTGGGCAATGGATATTAATGGAGGGGCAGTAGCCACCTGAGGGTCGGGTGCTAGGCGTACTCCTGCCGGTGGTTGATGTGTTGGAACATAAGGTGGAGGTGGGGGTAACCATTCCTGGGCTTGTGTTATCGACGTCCTCTATAAACAGGGTCGCCATGCCAGATAAGGGGTCCTCGGGGTTTTGTTTTGTGGTATTGGTTTGTATATTCAACTGTTTAGCTGGTCTGCTTTTAATTGGGCCCTTCTCTTTATCTTTTTTTTTTCTTTTGTTCATCATTCTGCTCGTAGCACTTCCCATTCTTTTAAGGTTCCCCCATTCGTACTTACTTCTATCCCTCTACGGCTTGCGTTATCTATCCAACTCCTATGGCGTGATGCGTCCCACCTTCTTTGCGCCTCCTCCTTCCATATCAATTGTTCCGCCTGTTTAATTGTTTCTACATTTGACGTCCCCCCTATGAGCCAGGCTTCGTTCCCCAGCCTCTTAGTTAGTGATGCCGACAATTGTCTAAAATCTCTCTGTTTCTCTGGATCCCCGTAACACATGTGTAGTACTGGTGCACCACCATCACTTTTATCTAAGACCAGTCCCATTATCAATTTAACTGGCCTGACCTGTCCAAATTTTACCTTTATACCTTAACGTATCTTAACGTGCCCAGAACCGTAGTCTGCTGTACTTCTTATTATACCTCAGAGTACCTAGACTTGAAGTCTGATGTACTACAATTCTTGCTCAGGCAAATTACAATCGTCTGATCAATATACAGTAATTCCTTTTACCACAAGTTGTCTTCTTAGGGATCTTGGCAGGGAACCAGATCAACCTCTAACGATGGTACACAAAAATGCTGGAGAAACTCAGCGGGTGCAGCAGCATCTATGAAGCAATGGAAATAGGCAACGTTTCAGGCCGAAACCCTTCTTCAGCCTGTCTGAAGAAGGGTTTCGGCCCGAAACGTTGCCTATTTCCTTCGCTCCATAGATGCTGCTGCACCCGCTGAATTTCTTCAGCATTTTTGTGTACCTTCGATTTTCCAGCATCTGCAGTTCCTTCTTGAACAACCTCTAACGACGAGGGACCACGATATTCCCGGGAGTTTACTCAGAAGTTCAGATTCAATAGATCCAATAGCGCTTTTTACGTCCTTCAAGGTCCCGGTCAGAACGTAGCCGCTAGTCAGTCGTCGGTGATGGTCCCAGCAATACCCTGTTCACAGCGCCAATTGTTAAAGTTTGCTAAAAGACATCAGAATACATCAGTCAACTATTAGTAAAATAATCGAACTTTATTTCGCATGCGGGAGTGGGAGACTGACAATCAGTAAGCTTACATACTTCTTGTCTCTCTGAGACCCACTCACTGATTGAGTAGCCAAGCAGCAACAGTTGTACATGTGGTCATTAGATCAGTTACTCGTTATAACACAATTTTCCTTATATTCAGCTCTAACGTACCAATATCTAGACCTGTTTACCTTCTGCACTTCTCTATTTTCGAGTTACTTCCCTTATCTTCCCGTAACTGGACAGATGTTTCTGTCTCGTGTCTCTCATGGTCTAAGGGTGCCCCTCAGTTAGCCTATAGTTAGCCGTTTGCCCGTAGCTAGCGTTATGAAGTAAGCCTTGTCAGCATCATATAATTCCACAGTTTACTCGTGCAATGGTCCTATGCTCAGCTCCTAATCTAGTGCATCGGTCAAGCAGCAATGCTTCAACACTTAGCTCATAATCCAGTACATGGGTCAAGCAGATTAATTCTTGATCCCGCTTTTTCTCCTTCACAAGGTGAGCTAATAACATTCCCACCAGATGTCTGAGATTTTCAACACTACATGTCTGGACCATGCATTGTAAACGATGGAATTGAAGTGAACAGTTCTGCTGGAGTTAACACGGAGATTCCTTTGGGGTTATTGAATATCTACCTGGAACCTGAGAATAAAAAAACTGAACAGAACAGAAAATGTTGCAGATGCTGAAATAAACCAGGCATTTCTGGAAAAGTCTCTTGGTCAGGCCACAGCTGTGGTGAGAAAGGCAGAGTTTGACTTTTCAGGTTAATAATCCTCCATTAGGAATGAAAAAAAAAAATTCCCAAAGAGACAAGATTTGAGAAAGAAATTGGAGCACGGCCAACACTGATCACTGTTCCTGCCTGACTCATGACTGCAAATCAAATGTGCCAAAAAATCTACGTGATAAATGAAAAAATTCTAAATCCTAATTAAGTGAGGATTATATCACAAAAAAAAACTGTTTGTCTAATTTGTGATTTAATATTTCATGCTAACTGGCGGGAGTGCTTTGCTAATGAATTTTGTATTCTGGCAATTAAATTGTTTGGATCAATACATCTAGAAGGCAGGGCTAAACCATAAGGAGTTCTTAGTTTCGTTTAGTTTATTATTGTCCCATGTACAGTGAAAAGCTTTTGTTGCATGCTATCCAGTCAGCGAACAGACTACACATGATCATATTACAATCAAGCCGCCCACAGTATACAGACACAGTATACAGGGAATAATGTATAATGCAAGATAAAGTTCAGTAACGTCTGATTAAAGATAGTCCAAAGCACTCCCATGAGGTAGTTGGTCAGTGAACACTGCTCTCTAGTTGGCGATACGATGGTTTAGTTGCCTGATAACTGCTGGAAATAAACTATTCCTGAACCTAGGCCTTGATTTGACATTAATTATGCACTGTACACAGACAACACAGTGAGCTATCTCTAGCGTGGTTGGTAATCATTGGTGCCTTCGCACCTCCTAAGGTAGGAGGCCATGAGTTTAAGAGCCATTCCTAGAGACTTGGACACATGGTCTAGAGCGCACATTTGAGAAGGAATTGCCCAAAGTGTTGCCTTTAGGATCAGAAGTAAACCATGATCTCATCTGACAACTCTGGGGAATGTATAAGAACCAGGGATATTACTTGACAATGTTTCACCCCAATGGTAATAAACAGAACAACTTCAAGACAAAGGCATGTCTAACTGCCATGAACTTTGAAGCAGCACAGGTTGTTCTATCATGCAAAATTCCACTTATTTTGGTATGTTCAACCACATGTGGGGCAGCATGGTGGTGCAACGGTAGAGTTGTTGCCTCACAGTGCCAGAGACCCAGGTTCGATCCTGACTACGGGTGCATTCTGTACAGAGTTTGTACGTTTCCCCTATGATGGCACGGGTTTTCCCAGGGTTCTCATGTTCCCAGGGTTTCCTCCCACACTCCAAAGACGTGCAGGTTTGTAGGTTAATTGTCTTCTGGAAATCGCCGCTAGTGTGTAGGAGTGAACTAGTGTACAGGTGATTGTTAGAAAGCACGGAACCGGCGGGCCAAAGGACCTGTTTCCATGTGTATCCCTGAAACTAAAAACTAAAAACATAGTCCTACTAGTGAGGAGAGTTAGGTTATGTATCAAATAATTTAGGTTAGATGGTGTTCAGCATGGATGCTTGAAGATCACACTCAGGCAGGCTATGGGGAAGAATGCTGAAATGTTCCAGGATGATTATGCAAGTATTACAAGACCCGTGTTCATGTGAAGAGATGTATAAAACTATCTAATGGAAGCTCAACCAATTTTATATCCATTGAAGATGCAGGCAAAGGAAGAGAGTAGAATGGAATGGAGCAGAATTCCAGCAAAGAATGGAGCAGAATTCCAACAAAGACAAGTGAATACACTAATGCAACGCTCATTGCAATCATACCAAAAGTGGAGCAGATATTTGGATACCTGGGGAGTACATGGTGGCATTGAACCAAACAGTTGATGATGAGCTGTGCTATTTCCACTCTTTCACAAGCTGCAAGACCAGGGTTGGCATGAGCTACTGTAACATTTTCATCAAGCTAGATGTGTAACACACACTTGCTCATGAGAATCTGGGTCAGGGGAGTCAGAAGTATTTAATGATTAATGTTCATCGAGATCCGTTCTCCCATGGAAACCTATCTGTAAAATCATCACATGACTTTTCAGGCTTTCTTGGGCCCCCTTTGGTCATGGCTAACCATGGGTGTCTTCAGGGTGCTATTCCCTATATGGAGGATGCCTGTGCGTGACTTTGTTTAACGTGGGGAGACTGGTGCACAGAGAGCCACCCCATGGTCCTTGACAGATCTGGGTCAGTATCGAGTGGCATGGAGTCCAAGACGGCCGGAGACCCTTTTCTGCTGCAGCCTTCATCCGCCTTCCCAGCCGTTGTGACTTTCCACTAAAGTCAGCCATCATCCTCCGCCTGTTCCACAGTTGAGGTCTTGGTTGTCTTTTCAGGCTGCAATGGACAAAATACTATAATACTGATGTTTGTACTTGTGGGATAGTCTAGGACCAGAAGGCATAACCTCAGAATGAAAGGATGTTCCTTTAGGAAGAAGATGAGGAGGGATTTCTGCGTAGCGGTAGAGTTGCTGCCTTACAACACCGTAGATCTGGGTTCGTTCCTGACTACGGGTGCTGTCTGTGTCGAGTTTGCACGTTTCCTCCGTGACCGCGTGGGTTTTCTCCGGGATCTCCGGTTTCCTTTCACACTCCAAAGACGCGCAGGTTTGTATGGTGATTGGCTTCTGTAAATTGTGGGTTGCCCATAGTAGGTGTAGGATAGTGTTGATGTGCGGTGCGGACTCGGAGGGCCAAAGGATCTGTTTATGAGCTGTACCTCGAAACTAAACTAAACTAAACTAAGTACATTTGTGCAGAAAGAAATACTGGGCTGAAAATCGGTCTAAATGGATTGCAACTAGCCAAAGAAAAAGTGGAATCAATGGTGAAGGCAAGATATACTGAATCCAGTGTTGAACTTGAATCAATTCTAAGCATGGAAAAAATGACAACGTCCATCATTGGAGAATGTTAGAAGCTAATATTAACGATGTTACAGCAGGACATTTGTCAAGGTAATCAGACAAAGTCAATGTGATTTTGTGAATGGACAATTGTGCTTGATCAATCTATTTTAATTCTTTGGAAAAGCATCAAATGGCGTAGAAAAAAAGTAACTGGTGAATGTAATATGCTTGGATAATGGACATTTTTTGAATGGTTTAATTTTAGTTTAGAGATACAGCGTGGAAACAGGCCCTTCGGCCCACCGAGTCCGCACCGACCAGCGATCCCTCCATATTAACAATATCGTACACACACTAGGGACAATTTACACATACACCAAGCCAATGAACCTACATACTTTGGAGTGTGAGAGGAAACTGAAGATCTCGGAGAAAACACACGTGGGTCACGGGGAGAATGTACAAACTCCGTAGAGACAGCACCCGTAGTCGGGATCGAGCCCGGGTCTCTGGCGCTGCAAGCGCTGTAAGGCAGCAACTCTACTGCTGTGCCACAGTGGCTGCCCAGTTGTTGGGGAAAAGAAAATCTCACTGAGTAGGGGATGACATATTGTTTTGGATAAAATATTGGCTGGGTGGCAGGAAATAAGAGAGTAAGATAAATGGTCTTTTTATTGTTGGCAAGATGTAACGAGCAGTGTGTCACAGGAATTAGTCCTGGAGCCTTAATGTCTTACAATTTATATAAATGATCTGACCAAAGGGATGATGGTGTGGTTGCTAAATCTGATGATGATGCAAGTTAAGGTGAGTGGAGCGGACAAAGACCAAGTGCAGCATGATGTAGGAAAATGAAGCAGAGTCCATTTGGCAGGAAAGATAAAATCATAGAAGCATTTATCTAAAAGTACAGAGGATTTTAAGCATCTTGGTGCATGACTCACAAAAAGACCAGTGCGTGGATACTGTAAGTAATTAGAAAAGTTAACAGAATGACATCACTTACTTTGAGGAGAATCGAATGTCAAAGTAAGAAGGCCATGCTTCATTTATTCAGGACATTGGTGAGACCTTGGCATTGTGGCGTAGCGGTAGAGTTGCTGACTCACAGCACCAGAGATACGGGTTCGACCGGTGCTTGTCTGTACGGAGTTTGCATGTTCTCCCCGTGACCGCGTGGGTTTTCCCAAGATCTTCGGTTTCCTCCCACACTCCAAAGACTTACAGCTTTGTAGGTTAAGGGCCTGTCCCACGGGTGATTTTTCAGCGGAATGCCAGCGACTGTCAAGATCGCGGCACTCACTGAAAATCCGGGAACTGGAACCGCGAGTGTCAGAGTAGAACACACACACACAAACACATCGCAAAGGCGGGGGCCAGGGAAAGCGGGGGAGCGCAGTCGGAAATTCACACGGTGCAAAGCCAAGGCGATACAGACACAAACCGTAATGAACAGGAAGGTTAAGATGGCTTGCACAGTGTACGGTAGGTCCTTTAAAGAGGGGGGAGGGGGGAGGAGAGAAGGGGGGATTTAATTTAATAATTGTGTTTTCCTTTTCTCACTTTTTCAATTGACGAGCTAAAAGTTTCTGTGGTTTATCACCAAATTCAAAATTTTCCTGTTTAGTAATTTGGAATAGTCTTACCACTCTTGCCGATAAAATTCTGTTTAATTTAAATTTCAATACTGTTATCTTATTATGTTTATCTATATTTGGGTCTTTGGTATTGTCTAACTCTAATTGTCTTATTTCTTGTTCTAACTTCAATTGCTCTATATTATTATTTTTATTTAGGAAGGTTTGATATGAAATTATGACGCCTCTAGTAAATGCTTTAAAAGTTTCCCATAATAAAGAGGGTGAAGTACCTGGCGTATCGTTCATCTCAAAAAAAAAATTCATTTGTTGTTTTAAGTATGTGTAACCTTGTGGGTTATTTAGAATTTGGGGGTTAAACCACCAGAAGGATTCTTTGCCCGACATGCCTTCAACCTTTAATATAAAAGTTAGCGGGGAATGGTCGGAAATAATGCTATTATGGTTTTGGAATTAAATGTATATGGAATTAATTTCGCATCTACTAAGAAATAGTCCATTTGTGAATAAGTTTTATGTACCGCTGAATAAAATGAGTATTCCCTTCCAGTTGGGTTAGCAATTCTCCATACATCTGTTATATTAGTGTTTTGTATATCTGTATATCTGTATATCTGTATATCTATCTATCTATCTATCTATCTATCTATCTATCTATCTATCTATCTATCTATCTATCTATCTATCTATCTATCTATCTATCTATCTATCTATCTATCTATCTATCTATCTATCTATCCTATCTATCTGGATTAAAGGCCGATAAATCCCCAGGGCCAGATAGGCTGCATCCCAGAGTACTTAAGGAAGTAGTTCCAGAAATAGTGGATGCATTAGTAATAATCTTTCAAAACTCTTTAGATTCTGGAGTAGTTCCTGAGGATTGGCGGGTAGCAAACGTAACCCCACTTTTTAAGAAGGGAGGGAGAGAGAAAACGGGGAATTACAGACCAATTAGTCTAACATCGGTAGTGGGGAAACTGCTAGAGTCAGTTATTAAAGATGGGATAGCAGCACATTTGGAAAGTGGTGAAATCATTGGACAAAGTCAGCATGGATTTACAAAAGGTAAATCATGTCTGACGAATCTTATAGTATTTTTCGAGGATGTAACTAGTAGCGTGGATAGGGGAGAACCAGTGGATGTGGTGTATCTGGACTTCCAGAAGGCTTTCGACAAGGTCCCACATAAGAGATTAGTTTACAAACTTAAAGCACACGGCATTGGGGGTTCAGTATTGATGTGGATAGAGAACTGGCTGGCAAACAGGAAGCAAAGAGTAGGAGTAAACGGGTCCTTTTCACAATGGCAGGCAGTGACTAGTGGGGTACCGCAAGGCTCAGTGCTGGGACCCCAGCTATTTACAATATATATTAATGATCTGGATGAGGGAATTGAAGGCAATATCTCCAAGTTTGCGGATGACACTAAGCTGGGGGGCAGTGTTAGCTGTGAGGAGGATGCTAGGAGACTGCAAGGTGACTTGGATAGGCTGGGTGAGTGGGCAAATGTTTGGCAGATGCAGTATAATGTGGATAAATGTGAGGTTATCCATTTTGGTGGCAAAAACGGGAAAGCAGACTATTATCTAAATGGTGGCCGACTAGGAAAAGGGGAGATGCAGCGAGACCTGGGTGTCATGGTACACCAGTCATTGAAAGTGGGCATGCAGGTGCAGCAGGCAGTGAAGAAAGCGAATGGTATGTTAGCTTTCATAGCAAAAGGATTTGAGTATAGGAGCAGGGAGGTTCTACTGCAGTTGTACAGGGTCTTGGTGAGACCACACCTGGAGTATTGCGTACAGTTTTGGTCTCCAAATCTGAGGAAGGACATTATTGCCATAGAGGGAGTGCAGAGAAGGTTCACCAGACTGATTCCTGGGATGTCAGGACTGTCTTATGAAGAAAGACTGGATAGACTTGGTTTATACTCTCTAGAATTTAGGAGATTGAGAGGGGATCTTATAGAAACTTACAAAATTCTTAAGGGGTTGGACAGGCTAGATGCAGGAAGATTGCTCCCGATGTTGGGGAAGTCCAGGACAAGGGGTCACAGCTTAAGGATAAGGGGGAAATCCTTTAAAACCGAGATGAGAAGAACTTTTTCACACAGAGAGTGGTGAATCTCTTGAACTCCCTGCCACAGAGGGTAGTCGAGGCCAGTTCATTGGCTATATTTAAGAGGGAGTTAGATGTGGCCCTTGTGGCTAAGGGGATCAGAGGGTATGGAGAGAAGGCAGGTACGGGATACTGAGTTGGATGATCAGCCATGATCATATTGAATGGCGGTGCAGGCTCGAAGGGCCGAATGGCCTACTCCTGCACCTAATTTCTATGTTTCTATCTATCTATCTATCTATCTATCTATCTATCTATCTATCTATCTATCTATCTATCTATCTATCTATCTATCTATCTATCTATCTATCTATCTATATAAAACTGTGTGCTTGCTGGCGTCCGACGTCCATCCGTCCGGCTGCCGGCTGCCTTTCTTCCTTTGATTCCTTGCTACGCCTAAACCAGACGCAGAATCGCCGAGATCTTTTCCATTTCGGTAGAGATTTCACTTTTCTTTCTAAGTATCCGCACCTCATTACATTTCGTCGTGTTTAAGTACACATTTTTAATCAAATCCTTCCCCCCCCCCCCCCAACCCCCCAATATTTCAAAAATAAACTGGCTTCTCACCCATAGAAGCAGCCCCAGCCCCTGGTGAACGTTCCATCGTGTGATGTCACAATGCCCGATGCTCACATATGTCGAATCGGAATGGATCCATTTACATATGCCTATGCAGGAGCCCCAGCACCTGGTGAACGTTCCATCGTGTGATGTCACAATGCCCAATGCTCAAAGACATTCTTGCCATAGAGGGCGTACAGAGAAGGTTCACCAGACTGATTCCTGGGATGTCAGGACTTTCATATGAAGAAAGACTGGATAGACTCGGCTTGTACACACTAGAATTTAGAAGATTGAGGGCGGATCTTATAGAAACGTACAAAATTCTTAAGAGGTTGGACAGGTTAGATGCAGGAAGATTGTTCCAGATGTTGGGGAAGTCCAGAACAAGGGGTCACAGTTTAAAGATAAGGGGGAAATCCTTTAGGACAGAGATGAGAAAAACATTTTTCACACAGAGAGTGGTAAATCTGTGGAATTCTCTGCCACAGAAGGTAGTTGAAGCCAGTTCATTGGCTATATTTAAGAGGGAGTTAGATGTGGCCCTTGTGACTAAAGGGATCAGGGGGTATGGAGAGAAGGCAGGTACAGGATACTGAGTTGGATGATCAGCCATAATCATATTGAATGGTGGTGCAGGCTCGAAGGGCCGAATGGCCTACTCCTGCACTTAATTTCTATTTTCTATGTTTCCCTCTCCTCACCCCTCTCCCTCTCCCACCCATCCCTCTCTCCCCCACCCCCCTTCCCTCTCTACCTCACCCCCTTCCCTCTCTCCACCCGCCCCCTTCCTCCTACCCCTCTGTCCCTCTTCCATCACTCCCTCTACCCCTCTCCTCCTCCCTCACCACTCTTCCACCTATCCCCCCTTCCCCCTCTACTCTCTCTCCCCACTATTTCCCCTCTCTCCCCCCACCCCTCTCCCTTCCTCCTCCCCTCCCTCCCCATCCCCCCCTCCCCCATATCTCTCTCCCCATCCCCCTCTCTCACCCCCTACCCCGCTCTCCTTTCCCTACCAAATCTGTCCCGTTTCCTCCTCCTCCTCTCCCCTCCCTCCCCTCTTCTCACCCCCCCTCCCCCCACCTGTGTGTTTGGGGGGTGGTTAATGTGAGTGTGATGCCGCAGCCCCCCCCACCCCCACCCCGCAAATGCCGTTGGGGAAACAGACCCAATGGGTCTGCACTTGGTCTAGTTATTATATAAAACTGTGTGCCTGCCGGCGTCCGTCCGTCCGGCTTCCGGCTGCCTTTCTTCCTATGATTCCTTGCTACGCCGAAACCAGACACAGAATCGCCGAGAACTTTTCCATTTCGGTAGAGATTTCACTTTTCTTTCTAAGTATCCACTCCTGATTACATTTCGTCGTGTTTATGTACACATTTTTAATCAAATCCTTCTCCCACCCCCCCCCCCAAATTTCAAAAGAAAACTGCTTCTCACCCATAGAAGCAGCCCCAGCCCCAACCCCTGGTGAACGTTCCATCGTGTGATGTCACAATGCCCAATGCTTAAAGACATTCTTGCCATAGAGGGAGTACAGAGAAGGTTCACCAGACTGATTCCTGGGATGTCAGGACTTTCATATGAAGAAAGACTGGATAGACTCGGCTTGTACACACTAGAATTTAGAAGATTGAGGGCGGATCTTATAGAAACGTGCAAAATTCTTAAGGGGTTGGACAGGCTAGATGCAGGAAGATTGTTCCAGATGTTGGGGAAGTCCAGAACAAGGGGTCACAGTTTAAGGATAAGGGGGAAATCCTTTAGGACTGAGATGAGAAAAATATTTTTCACACAGAGAGTGGCGAATCTCTGGAATTCTCTGCCACAGAAGGTAGTTGAGGCCAGTTCATTGGCTATATTTAAGAGGGAGTTAGATGTGGCCCTTGTGGCTAAAGGGATCAGGGGATATGGAGAGAAGGCAGGTACATGATACTGAGTTGGATGATCAGCCATGATCATATTGAATGGTGGTGCAGGCTCGAAGGGCCGAATGGCCTACTCCTGCACTTAATTTCTATGTTTCTACGTTTCCCTCTCCTCACCCCTCTCCGCCTCCCACCCATCCCTCTCTCCCCCACCCCCCTTCCCTCTCTACCTCACCCCCTTCCCTCTCTCCACCCGCCCCCTTCCTCCTACCCCTCTGTCCCTCTTCCATTACTCCCCCTACCCCTCTCCTCCTCCCACCCCACTCTTCCACCTCTCCCCCCTTCCCCCTCCACTCTCCCTCCCCACTCTTTGCCCTCTCTCCCCCCACCCCTCTCCCTCCCTCCTCCCCTCCATCCCCATCCCCCCTCCCTCACATCTCTCTCCCCATCCCCCTCTCTCACCCCCTACTCCGCTCTCCTTTCCCTCCCAAATCTGTCCCGTTTCCTCCTCCTCTTCTCCCCTCCCTCCCCTCTTCTCACCCCCCCTCCCCCCACCTGTGTGTTTGGGGGGTGGTTAATGTGAGTGTGATGCCGCAGCCCCCCCTCCCCTCCCCCCCGCAAACGCCGTTGGGGAAACAGACCCAACGGGTCTGCACTTGGTCTAGTTATTATATAAAACTATGTGCCTGCCGGCCGCCTTTCTTCCTTTGATTTCTTGCTACGCCGAAACCAGACGCAGAATCGCCGAGATCTTTTCCATTTCGGTAGAGATTTCACTTTTCTTTCTAAGTATCTGCTCCTGATTACATTTCGTCGTGTTTATGTACACATTTTTAATCAAATCCTTCTCCCCCCCCCCCCCCCCCCCCCCCCCCCCTCCCCCTCAATATTTAAAAAAAAAGCTGGCTTCTCACCCATAGAAGCAGCCCCAGCCCCAGCCCCTGGTGAATGTTCCATCGTGTGATGTCACAATGCCCAATGTTCACATATGTCCAATCGGAATGGATCCATTTACATATGCCTTTGCAGGAGCCCCAGCCCCTGGTGAACGTTCCATCGTGTGATGTCACAATGCCCAATGCTCAAAGACATTCTTGCCATAGAGGGAGTACAGAGAAGGTTCACCAGACTGATTCCTGGGATGTCAGGACTTTCATATGAATAAAGACTGGATAGACTTGGCTTGTAATCGCTAGATTTTAGAGGATTGAGGGGGGTTCTTATTGAAACTTATAAAATTCTTAAGGGGTTGGACAGGATAGATGCAGGAAGATTGTTCCAGATGTTGGGGAAGTCCAGAACAAGTGGTCACAGTTTAAGGATAAAGGGTAAATCTTTTATGACCGAGATGAGAAAAACATTTTTCACACAGAGAGTGGTGAATCTCTGGAATTCTCTGCCACAGTAGGTATGTGAGGCCAATTCATTGGCTATATTTAAGAGGGAGTTAGATATGGCCCTTGTGGCTAAAGGGATCAGGGGGTATGGAGAGAAGGCAGGTACAGGATACTGAGTTGGATGATCAGCCATGATCATATTGAATAGTGGTGCAGGCTCAAAGGGCCGAATGGCCTACTCGTGCACTTTATTTCTATGTTTCTATGTTTCCCTCTCCTCACCTCTCTCCCTCTCCCACCCATCCCTCTCTCCCCCACCCCCCTTCCCTCTCTACCCCACCCCCTTCCCTCTCTCCCCCCGCCCCCATCCCCCTACCCCTCTGTCCCTTTTCCACCACTCCCCCTACCCCTCCCTCCCCACTCTACCACTTCTATCCCCTTACTCCACCCATCTCCCTCCCCCACCCCTCTCTCTTCCCCTCCCCCTCTCTCCCCCACCCCTTCCCCTACCCCTCTGTCCCTCTTCCACCACTCCCCCATTCCTCTTCCACCACTCCCGCTACCCTTCTAACCCTCCCTCCCTCCCTCCCCACTCTCCCACTTCTCTTCCCCTTCTCTCCTCCCCCTCTCCCTCTCCTCACCCCTCTCCCATCCCTCTCTCCCCCAGCCCCCTTCCCTCTCTACCCCACCCCCTTCCCTCTCTCCCCCCACCCCCTTCCCCCCTACCCCTCTGTCCCTCTTCCATCACTCCCCCTACCCCTCTCCTCCTTCCTCCCCACTCTTCCACTTCTCTCCCCCCTTCCCCCTCCACTCTCCCTCCCCACTCTTTCCCCTCTCTCCCCCTCACCCCTCTCCCCCTCCCTCCCTCCACCCCTCCCTCCCCATCTCCCCTTCCTCTCTCCCCATCCCCCTCTCTCACCCCCTACCCCGCTCTCCTTTCCCTCCCAAATCTGTCCCGTTTCCTCCTCCTCCTCTCCCCTCCCTCCCCTCCCTCCCCTCTTCTCACCCCCCCTCCCCCCACCTGTGTGTTTGGGGGGTGGTTAATGTGAGTGTGATGCTGCAGCCCACCCCCCCCCCCAAACGCCGTTGGGGAAACAGACCCAATGGGTCTGCACTTGGTCTAGTATGTGTTTAAAAGTTCGCTAGTCTTAGATCTGATATTACATCTCCTTTGTTTTATAGATTTATCTAAATATGGGTCTAAAACACAATTGAAATCCCCCCCTATTATTACATTTTGATAGTTAGCTATGATATTATATCCAAAATGTTATTAAAAAATTGAGGGTTATCAAAATTAGGAGCGTAAATATTTATCATAGTAAGTTGAGTGGAATAAATTTCTCCCGAAACTATAACATACTTTCCCTCTTTATCTGATATAGTATTCTTTAATTTGAATGGTATGCCTTTTCGGATGATAATAGCTGTATCTCTTGATTTAGAAGTGAATGAAGAGTAAAATGTTTGACCTATCCAATTTGCCTTAAATCTTATCTGTGTTTGTTGTTTCATGTGTGTTTCTTGCAGAAAAATTATGTCAGCGTTGAGCGATTTTAATTGGGCAAGGATTTTACCCCTTTTAATTGGCTCATTAGCGCCCCTTATGTTCCAACTACAGAAAGTGATTCCTCCATTCTTTTTATGTCTGTCGTCTTGCATTTTGAATCAATTTGATATCTTTAAGTCATATGGTGCAAACAAATACCTCAGAACTTTGGGCATTAGGTGGTCATCCCGAACTTTTACGTTTATTTGGCATCTTCTTTCTAAAGCACACCTTAAAAAAAGATAAAAGAGTGTGTTATAATAAAAAAAAAATAATAACAATCGTGGTGATAATAAATAAAAGTGATTTTAAGGTATCTAAGAAGAGATACCTTAAGGGGGAGGGGCCACCTAAGGTGGCAAGATCTTGATGGACTTCCGTTGATGTTAATCTACATTCAGCTCCGCCCCCATGACCAAGTGTCCTAAAAGGCTGACATGCCGTAATATTTATGGGATTTATCCAACCAGAGCAAGAAAGGAGAAAGAAAAAAACATTTAGTTCTAAATATCTTAGTTCTAAATATATATATGCCTTTCCACATAATCTAACAATAAGTATATACTAAGATTTACCATATATAAATTATATGCCCGTGTATACTCTCGGCATTATTACGTTGTTTCCCCCATTTAAAACCCAGTCTTAAATCTTAGACACAAGCAGGTTTCGAGGGGTTAAACATAGTATCACGTATATGATTCTCCTCCCCCCTCGATCACCCACGGTTGTGTTAGTATTATTATTAACATTTTGGTTAATTACTATGTATTTGTATACGTCATTATTTTTGCATCATCATTATCTTTAAATTTAATTAAAGTTTATTAATTAAAGTTAATTAAAGTTAGTTAACGTCGTGAACTAAGATTCCTGTAGGTTAGTCATTGTTAGAATTACGTTAGATGTAGATTAGTATTATTGAGTTAGTTAAGTTAATTAATTATTTACTATTAAAATATGATAAAGTAAGGCTTTCTTAAATCAAAAGATTTTTATATTTTCGACCATTAATATTTATTCCATGTTCCCAGACCGCTTTTGTATCTGTAATCTTCAGCTTCTTATTGTTTATCTTTGAGTCCTCCATTCAAGGTGAAAGTTGTACTGTGCATTCGAAAACACATTCCAGGGAGATAACATGTCTGGCCCGTGTCTGAAAGGGAGTTCCTCTTAAAAAATGCAGTTTATTTTGTTAAAAAGTCTTATCTTCGCCGGTGTTCCATTCTAAGTTTTACTTTGTTCCTTCACAATGTCTTGTGCATGTTTGAATGCTTGTTCTGGGTCCGTAAAAGCACGTTCATCAGATTTATAGGTAATCCACATTTTTGCTGGATACATTATTCCATATCGTACTTTCAGAATATGTCTTGTCTTTGAAAACAATTCCCTTTTTTTTCACATTTTCGGGGGGATAATCTTGGAAAAATCAGATCTTATCTCCTTCATATATCAGATCCGATCCGTAGGGAATCTTTTTCATTATGTCTTCAAGTGCAGAAATATCAAGCAATTTCACTATTATCTGTCTTGGGGGGGCATCCCGTCTTTTTTGTGAACGTTGCACCCGATGAGCCACGTCGATTCTCGGGTTTTCCGGCAGTTTAAAAACTCGTTTGAGTAGGAGGGTAATGAATTCCAGTGTTTGAACTCTCGTCCCTCCTTCACTCCAACAATTCTCAAATTCTGCCTTCTCGATCTCGCTTCCAAATCTAGACATTTATCAGTTTCTGAGCTTCTTTCAAATTCTGTATCTCCTCAGCCATTTCATGCATTGTAGCCTCCATATCTTCCATCAGCGAATCATACTTTTTAGCAGTCACAAGCATAGCATCAAACTTCTTATTACAGTCTTTTTCCACCCGGCTGATTTCTGCACTTAGCTTTTTATCGACATCTTTCACTTGTTTCTTTAAAGAAGTAAGCTGCTCCTTTAATTCTCCACAGGCAACATCAATTTTTCTAGAGAGATTATTCTCCAGTGCACTGTTCCCGTCCGTTATCAATTGAGAGATATCCTTAGAAACAGTATTTCTTACCGACTGTTCTATTTGCTTCAACTCTCTCTCTCTCTCTCCTTCGAGGCCATTTCAGATGCATCTTCTTCTTCCGAGCTTTCTGTTGTTGATAGCAGCTCTTGCAGAGTTTTGCCGGTTTCTTTAAAATGGAGACTGGTAGCAGGTTTTGTAGGTTTCTGTGGAGTCTTCTTTCTGCTCATTTAAAACTCCCGTTAAACTCCGTTATTTCGCGACGATTTCTGATTACTTCACTTACGCGACGCCAAACAGCTCCGGTGAGTATTTTAAAGTCGGTCCCGTCTTCCAAAACGGCTTTTACACGATTTTAATGGGAACAGAGCTAAATGCTGCGTCCTTACAGCTGCATGGCTGCACCGGAAGTTTGGAGACAGTTTTAAGAAGCCAGACAACTTTTAATAAGCCAGAGATACACTGCTGTGAAGTTTAGCGGGCATTTAACATTACCGGTCGTTTATCCTTGGTTCTGAAAACTCGTGCTTACGTTTTTTTCCCCCCAATGAGCCAATGAAAATTCCTGGTCAGCAAAGACGATTAACTAAAACTACTATGACTATCTCGACTACCCATGACTACATGGAGACCCCGCTTCAACTGCACCTACGACTGCACGATTATCGATTTTCTCCATGGCGACCAATTTTTCGACATGTTGAAAATTTTGTGGCGACCATACTGAGGCCGCGACTAGTTCCCAGAGTGCGGGAACTCCTCACGACCATGAAGGAGACTCACCAGAGACCACCAGCGAACATGTGGTGACCATGTGACGATCATGTGGCGAGCGCAGAGTCTCATGCACTCGCCTAAAATGCCGCCTAAGTGGGACAGGCCCTTTAATTGTCTTGGTATAAGTATAACTTGTGCCTAGTATGTGTAGGATAGTGTTAATGTGTGGGGATCACTGGTCAGTGCGGACTTGCTGGGCTGAAGGGCCTGTTTCTGTGCTGTATCTCTAAACTAAACAGAAAAACTAAACTAAACCTCATCTGGAGTATCATGTACCATATGAGTCTCCTTATTTAAGGAAGGGTGTCAATGCATTGGAACTGGTTGAGGGAATATTTACTAGCCAAATATCCGGAACGGATGGAGAAGGATTCTGACATGAAGCATTGCCTATCCATGTCTTCCAGAGAAGCTGCCTGGCCTTCTGAGTTACTCCAGCACATTATGTTCTACAGAAGATAGACACAAAGTGCTGAGGTAACTCAACGGGTCAGGCAGCATCTCTGGAGAAAAAGGATGTGTGATGTTTTATGTTGGGACACTTCTTCAGTCTGCTAGTGTGTGTTCTACATCTGGAAAGGATGGGCTTTAAGAGGTTGGACAGACCAGGCTTGTTTCCACTGGTGTCTTAAAAAGTGAGAGGGGGCTTTTAATTGATTGAATCAATTGAAAAATACAGCATGGAAACAGGCCCATCAGCCCACCGAGTCCACAGTGCACACTAGTTCTATGTTATCCCACTTTCTCATCCATTCCCTACACACCAAGGACAAATTACAGAGGCCAAAAAATACGCCTATTTGTATCCAATCAAGCCTACAAACCCGCATGTCATTGGGATGTTGGTGGGGGGGGGGGGGGGGGGGGATCTGGAGCACTTGGAAGAACCCACGTGATCATAGGTGGAACATGCAAACTCCACACAGATAGCACTGGAGGATGGGATCGAACTCGGTCTCTGGCGCAGTGAAGGAACAGCTCTACCAGCTGTCTCTCTGTACAGCCCAACTGCCCTCGAGTGAAACATGTAAAATGCTAAGATGTCTTGATAGGGTGCCGTGGATGTGAAGAACATATTCCCTTTTGTGGGAAAATCCAGAACATTTAAAATACTGGAGTAAATTAGCGGGTCACGCAGAATCTCTGGGGAAAAGGAATAGGTGACGTTTCAGGTCGGAACCCTTCTTCAGATCTTCAGGTCAACTCTTCTTTTTCTCCAGTTGACTCAATGAATCTATCCAGGTTCTGTATATCAGATTTGAAAGATACAACTTGGAAACAGGCCCTTCGGCCAAACAACCCATTCACACCAATTCTATCTTACCCCTCCTTTGCATCCACTCCCTACATTGAATTGAATTGAATCCTTTATTTGTCATTCAGACCTTTCGGTCTGAACGAAATGCTGTTGCCTGCAGCCATACATGTAATAATAACAAAACACAATAAACACAAATTAACATCCACCACAGTGAGTTCACCAAACACCTCCTCACTGTGATGGAGGCAAAAGTCTTAGAGTTACTGTCTCTTCCCTCCTCTTCTCCCTCTGCGCCGAGGCGATACCCCACCGGGCGATGGCATCAGTCCCGTGGTTCAAGTTCCGCGGCCCGGGGGTGGTCGAAGCTGCCCGCAGCTGTTGCAACGGGTGCTCCGGAAAACAGGCACCAGCCTGTGACCTGCGAGCTCCCGACATTGTCCTCCACTGGCCCGCGGCCGAGCCCCGGATCCAGGTCGCCGCCGCCAGAACGCCGCCTCAGCCGCCGTAGCACCGTCTCCGCCCCGCACCGGGCCGCCCACAAGGCAGCGTCTCAGCCCCGCACCGGGCTGCCCCCACGAGAGCGCCTTCCAGCCGGGAGCCGGTCCGCCCACACGGCAGCGTCTCAGCCCCGCACCGGGCTGCTCACACGGGAGCGCCTTCCAGCCGGTAGCCGTGCCGCTCACACAGGAGTGTCTCAGCTCCGCGCCGTCCACCCTCACCGGAGCGCCGAGTCATGCCGCTGCCCGGACGTCGCCACAGCTCGAAGACGGCCAGCCTCGCGTTGGTGAGTCCTGGCTGGCTCTACCTCCGGACCCTCGAGGTCGGTCGCAGGTTGGAGGCCGCCAGCTCCGCCATTAGGCCTCAGCGCAGACGGGGGAAGAGAAGGGGGATACGACAAAAAGTCGCATTCCCCCGAAGGGAGAGACAGAAAGCTCTGTTTCACCCTCCCCCCACACACATAACACCACCTAATAACCAAAAAAATTACTAAACTAGACAAAAAAAACAACACAAAAAGTAAAAACAGACAGACTGCAGGCGAGCCGCAGCTGTATCACAGCGCCGCCACTTCCGGAGAAAAAGAAGAGTTGACCTGAAGATCTGAAGAAGGGTTCCGACCTGAAACGTCACCTATTCCTTTTCCCCAGAGATTCTGCGTGACCCGCTAATTTACTCCAGAATATTAAATGTTCTGGATTTTCCCACAAAAGGGAATATGTTCTTCACATCCACGGCACCCTATCAAGACATCTTAGCACATAGTCGGGGCAATTCATAGAGGCCAATTAACCTCCAAATCTCTGCAGTTCCTTCCAACACATTTAAAATTGTGTCCATTTAATTGAGAGTTGAGGTAAATATGTTTTCTTTCAGAGGATGGGGAATCTTTGAAACACTCTTCTGTCACGGATGATGGATGTAGATGTTTTGACTATTTCTAAGACAGATCTTGATAAGCAAAGGGAGGAAAGATTTCCATTGAAAGGCTGGAATTCAAAGCACGATTTACAGTGCAATCTGTCATGATTTTACATAATAGTCTTGTCAGCCATTTAGCCAGCTCCTGCTCCAAACTTAAATATTGTTATGCTCATATGTAATACCTGTTAGATCTTTGCTAGAACTTACAAGTTCTGGCGTCTTTACATTTGTTACTGAAAAATAATGAGGACCAGAATTATTCCTCGTATCAAAGGGTTGAATCAATTCAAACAATATTGATGCAGCTGGTCGAGCTGCAGACTTACAGCACTAGAGACTCGGGTTCAATCATGGCCCCATATGCTGTCTGTATGTACATTCTCCCTGTGACTGCATGGGTGACCTGGTTTCCCTCCGTATCCAAAAGACCTGTGGGTTTGGAGGTTAATTGGCCTCTGTAAATTGCTCCTAGTGTGTACGGATTGGATGCAAAAATGGGATAAGATGGAACTAGTGTGAATGTGTTGGCCTTGCTGGGCCGAAGGGCCTTTTTCCAAGCTGTATATTGCAATCCACTCAATCGATCAATCAAACTAATCTGACATTCCGAAAGTGGATAGAGTCATAATCATCCAGCAGACCCAGAAACAGACTCTTCGGCCCAACTTGCCCACACCGACCAACATGCCCAACGTGTCCTACCCGCCTGCGTTTGGCCCATATCCCTTCAAACCTATCATGTCCATGTACCTGTCTAAATGATTCTTAAATATTGCGATAGTACCTGCCTCAACTACTTCTTCCAGCAGCTTGTTCCATACACCCACCACCCCTTGTATGAAAATGTTACCCCTCAGGTTCCTATTAAATCTTCCCCCCTCACTTTAAACTCCTGCTCTGAGCTCTCGATTCCCCGACTCTGAGCATGTTGGAATGGTAGGTAGGGTATGCTGTATATAAACACTTTGTGAAATTGGAAGAATCATAAATGCCCTGACAGAACTAATGGATTCCTCAACTTTTTTTTAAACAGATATCTGCTGGTTCCAGAGCAATGGCTGATGACATTCTTGCCATAGAGGGAGTACAGAGAAGGTTCACCAGACTGATTCCTGGGATGTTAGGACTTTCATATGAAGAAAGACTGGATAGATTTGGCTTGTACTCGCTAGAATTTAGAAGATTGAGGGGGGATCTTATAGAAACTCTTAAGGGGATGGACAGGCTAGATGCAGGAAGATTGTTCCCGATGTTGGGGAAGTCCAGAACAAGGGGTCACAGTTTAAGGATAAAGGGGTAATCTTTTAGGACTGAGATGAGAAAAAACATTTTTTACACAAAGAGTGGTGAATCTGTGGAATTCTCTGCCACAGAATGTAGTTGAGGCCAGTTCATTGGCTATATTTAAGAGGGAGTTAGATGTGGTCCTTGTGGCTAAAGGGATCAGGGGGTATGGAGAGAAGGCAGGTACAGGATACTGAGTTGGATGATCAGCCATGATCATATTGAATGGCGGTGCAGGCTCGAAGGGCCGAATGGCCTACTCCTGCACCTATTTTCTATGTTTCTTTGTTTCTATGACATCTTTGGTGCTGAGCTTAGCAATGCAGCGTTTTCCCATTGATCTGGAATAAATGTTCCTTGTTACTCTAATTACAAAAACTATTATTAGTTTGCCACATTCGAATTTCTCTATTTATTGACAAAGCACAGGTTATTATTTACAAATTAAAAAAAAAACATGCATTGAAATGAAACAAAATTGTAATCCTCTTCTGTCTGATATTCTATTTCAGGAATGAGTAACACTCAGAGGACCCATTCAATATCTATACCTAACCCATTCACATTCATCAAAGTAGCAGGGCTTTTTAATATAAAGTATACAGTATAACCTTCACAAATTTACAGGCCGTGTAAAGCCCTGATCACATACTGAACAGCATGTTCCTCTAAAGCTGCCCCCTTTGGCTTCAATTCCTTTTCTCACATTGTGAAATTTGTCATCTGACACACTGCTCCATTAGAATTAGAGTTTGATGCACACTTTGCCTTCAGGACACGAGGTATAATTTGATTGCTTCTCTCCCTGTAATCCATTTGGATGAGGTACTCTTAAATGTGAAAGGAAGTGAAGTAATGACTCCAAATAGAAAAACCTAATTTGATCTTTGTGGGAAGTGCTGGAGAAACTCCAGGTGGTGCAGCGGTGGAGTTGCTGCTTTACAGCACCAGAGACCCTGCTTTGATCCTGACTATGGCCCTGTTCAGAGTTTGCAGATTCTCCCTGTGACCTACGTGGGTTTTCTTCGAGATTTTCGATTTCCTCCCACACTCCAAAGACGTACAGGTTTGTAGGTTAATTGGCTTGGTATAAACGTAAATTATCCATAGTGTGTGTAGGAATGATGTTAATGTGCGGGGATCGCTGGTTGGTGCGGACTCGGTGTGTCGAAGGGTCTGTTTCCGTGTTGTATCTCTAAACTAAACTAAATTCAGCGTGTCAGGCAGCATCTCTGGAGAACATGATGTTTTGGGTTGGGCCCCGTCTTCAGATTGATTGCAGGGGGAGGGGATGGGATATAAAGCTGGAAGAGAGGAGGGGCACCACAACCCATGGCCGATAATGGGTGAAATCCGTTGAGGAGGTTTTGAGATGCTTTGTCTCACCTGGAAGGACTGCTGGGGTCGCTGAATGGAGGGGAGGTAGGAGGTATAGGGACAGATGTTACATCTCCTGCGGTTGCAGGGGACAATACCTGGGGAGGGGATGGTTTGGGTGGGAAGGGACAAGAGAACCAGGGAGCAATCTCTGTGGAAGATGGATAAGGGTGGAGATGGGAAGATGTGACTAGTGATGGAATCCCAGATTTGTGGGTGAGTGGGGTATTCCCTCATTTTCTCTTCCCTCTTTGTGGAGTGGTGCTTCCTGGAATTATTTGTGAACAGTCTAGCTCCAATGTTATTAAACTGAATTATGTTGGGATCAGCCCATTTCATCCCCCACAGTACAAGCCCGCTGGCATTTGGAGATTGAGGGCCAGCCAAGCCAAACCCTGTGTCCCCGAGAGTTGTCCCCAAGATGGAGGAGGCCAAGAGCGGCAATTAGAATTCAGGGGATGGTTCCTGAATCCCTTGAAATACCCTGATGACATTTTGAAAAAAAACGTTAAATATCTTGCAAATAGGCTTTGAAAACTGTTGAAGTAGGCATAAATAATTTAAATAAAAGTAAATGTCACTTATAAAGCAGTATAAGATTCTATATGATTTTAAGACGGCTAAACTTGTACTTTTATCTTGGATAAAAGAAATGAATGGGTGGAGCTGAGGAGCCAGGGATGAAGTGTATCCAGGCCCCCCTCTGCCAGTGGTCTCAGTGGTGATCGCAGCAAAGTGGAGTGAAGGAAGGAAGGGGAGGTGGGGTCAGATATGCCGCTGTTCGATTGCTGGGTCATCCCTGACATCTGCTTTGCAACGCCCTGTCATGGTGTAAAAGCTTGTTTTTACTTCCAACAGATAACACACAAAGATTAGTACTAATAAAGCATTAAAATCTTTATTTTGCCAGGTGGTTGTGGCAGTAAACTCTTACAGTATGTACAATACAGACTATAGGTTCACTCTATCCCAACACACAAAGAGGTAATGTTCAATCAGATATATTTATACCCCAATAATCAGCAATTCAGCAATACTTTATCTTACAGAGCATT
Source organism: Amblyraja radiata (assembly GCF_010909765.2). NCBI lineage: Eukaryota > Metazoa > Chordata > Chondrichthyes > Rajiformes > Rajidae > Amblyraja > Amblyraja radiata. Next base: position 12,929,510 of record NC_045977.1, read on the forward strand.
AAACAGCCTCTTGCCTGTTACGATTGACAGGTTCTTCCGAGTGAGGAAAGGTTAGCCCATATACGGTTATGCTTCTCCTACTTGCGTATGGCATGCACAGCCTAAAGTTGTAAGACAACTTGTTCTGTTTGATTTTCTGTTTGTGCACGCCAGGTTGATTGCATTCATCGAAACAGGGTGGACCACGTGATGGTTGCAATCTCCCACCCTATGGTTATGCTGAAGAAGCTGTTTTTCTGCAGTTTCAAGCTTTTTTTTTTTTAACCTTATGGACGCACATTATTATCTTATAGAGTAAAGAGTACGAGCCAAGTGTCTGAACTTTCTCCTGATGTTTATATCATAAACATTCATGTAGTTGTGCTGTTATCTCGCTAATGTCATGGACGAATGGCAAAACATCTTTTTGTTATAGTGCTGTAGCCTTGCTAGTGTAATAGGAGAAAGGTGAAAGCATCCATTTTATTGCTTCTAAATCTATAGCTGAATCCATTTTGTAACTTTTAAATCTTTAAACCTTCTCATTCCTTCCTCTTTATCATTTATGATAACATTCACAATCCTCGGTTGGTACTTTATAGTCGCAAGCAGTTAACAATAAAAAATCAGAGCGATGATTAATAAAAAGATAGAGCCATAATGTAACACAGTACCCCAGAGTCCACCAAACCAACTGAATGGCCAGCAGCTCCCATTTCCTTCATTGTACCCATGCATGTCACTGCCAACCTAATGGATCTATTCAGTTTCTTGGGAAATGTGTGTAGCATGGTCAGTGATATTAGAGGATTCATCAGGGATCTAGGCACAACACTCGTCTTATTATAATACAGGTGCCTCTTTGTTGATCTTTATGATCAATACTTATTTTATAGTGAGAATGTTTTTTAATATTCTCTCTCATTAATCAGTTGCAAAAATGGCAGCATACATATGTCTGATTGTAATTTGTTTTGAACCTGTCCTTGAGTTCGTGAAGGGTTATGGCACAAACCCAACATCCTAATCAGATAAGGAAGCTTGTTTACCTTACAGCAGCGAGTTCACTGCTAACACCTCTATCATTGTAACCCTCGCCGTTACAGCACGTAAGCAGGCTGGTATGCCATTTTACTACTGTTGGTAAAGCCACAGAATAATAGGCTACCGGTCTTTATGCAGGGGTATGGAGAAAAAAGGCTGAACATTGGTCAAATACTGTAATGATGTCGACTTCTGCTGGTATAGATGACAGAATAATATTGGTGTCAGGTACTAAAGGACTATTTTTAATAGCTCTCAGGTCTTAGACAAAACACCATTCATTTCGTCTTCCCACTTTCGGGATTGGCAGACTAGGAGTATTACAAGACTTTGCATTTTCATTAATAGTGCTTGTTGCAAGACAATAAAGACAATCATGTCAATCATAAAGACCATAGCTATCCCTTCTTCAGCCTCCGGGGCCAGTCAATATTGTTTTAAACATGGCTGGGCAGCACACTTTTTTATAGTCAGTTTATGTTCAGGGGCTGAATACACTCATCCCACATGATTCTTATGCTTTGCCCATAGTTCGTAGGGTACTTGGACCAGTGCCACAGTAAGCAGATCCTCAGTAGGTGGCTGTTGCTTTTCATAGTGTCCCATTCCTTTCTGACCCATGTGATCTTTCCTTCTGTGCGATTGGCAACTTTAAAACATGAATTGGCTGTTTGTCCTTCAGCCATTGTATCATTTTTCCTATTTCTTTCGCTGTTGCTGGAGGACTAGTAGCTACAGTGAAGTGTGAATCAGAGGTGTCTCCCATCTCAAATCGATCCCTTTGATTTTAAGAGAGGTGGATCATTATTCCTAATCCCGGGAACCCAAAGAACAAATAAGGGGTCACTGTTAATTGTTCAAGTTTATTCAACCCGGGGGAGACTCATTCCTGGTATCCGGGATTAGGGAGGCATGTATATAATTTAGTGTAATGTGTTTGCTTATGTTCATGGCTGGTTTTAACAAGATACTGTAAATACTGGTCTTTTTAAAAAAATGGTATGACTTCCTTTTACCTCCAGTCTTGCAGGAGGATGTCCAAGTTCATACTTCCTTTTTCTAGTTTCCAATTCTTTCGCAATCGGTTAGTTGTATCCAACAAGGATTATTTTCGACCTTCACTGCTGTAGGTGTAGTCAGTATTACTTGGAAGGGCTCCCAATTTCTTATCAGTTCATGATCTCCTGGTTGTAAGGATTATGGTCAGCTGATAGTGGTTTCTGCATTTCTCTGGTTCAGTGGTTTCTGTGAGACTGACAAGGTTCGGGTCAATTGCTGTGCATATGTAATTAATTCATCATTAAAGTCCTGTCCAGTCTCAGTCAAGGCTTTACTTAAACTCTTTAACTACTTACAAGGCAGACCCTTTAAAACTAGGTCATTATAAAGAAAAAACAATTTAAAAATTATTCCCAATTCTTTCAATCTATCTCTCCAAATTCACAATATCAAATTAACAGACTTTTTTTCTGAGATAAAGGCATTTCCAATTCTCATCCAACACCTCAGTCTGAATTCCACAAGGCCAGTGTGCAATTCTGATCTCTCTTGAATTCAATTCAAAAGGTAATAAATAGGAAACAAGTCAAACTTAAAATACCGACAAGGTCACCAATCCTAATGCCAGGTTATGCGGCGAAGAAAATGAACAGTCTCTTTGCTGAGCCACATCCGCTGTTTAATAATAGTTGAGAAAACAGAGATTAAACAGTTTCACATAGATAGCCAATGCATTTCCAAAGAGCAAAGGAAAAGGAATTAACTGTGTGCGGCTCCACGCCCACACAACTGCAACTTCTTAAAGAGACACTACCTTTTAAAACACATGAGACTCGACAAAGATTTATCGCGTAAATGAGCAAGCTCATTCAATGACAGCCTATTTCATCTGAATTATAGGATTAATTCAATATTCACCCAGAACCGGTTCCACAAACAAGTAACAGTCTTTAAACTCACTCACTCAACACCCTCTTTTCTGTGACATTCACTCACAAATTTCCACACCTCATGCAATATGCTGAATCTCAGATATTCACACACGTTAAAGCAATAACATTCTCACTCAAGAGTAAAACACAGTTATACACTACTCAAGGAAATCATGCAAAACTCTTAAAACTGATACACCCAAAAATGTTCATACTCGTTCATAAATACAACACATATTGAAGAACGGTCTCAACCCAAAACACACATTTCTGTTATCTCACTCGACTCTCTCTCTCTCTGTTGCTGCTGCTACTGCTCCTCAGGCACATGCCATTTCATTAAAGCTTTAAAGTGTAAGCTATATTCTACATTTCCTTCCCTCCTTATCAGCATGCGTAAGGAAGAATGGGCTGAAAAACATCAGGTACACAAATTTGTCTGAGAGGGGTGAGCCAAAGCCCTGTCAAAGGATCAACGGGCGCAGCCCCCTCATTTCCAAAGATCTTTTTACATGGCAGAACTTTACATTAATTAACTTTACATTCCCTAGTCTGACAGAGCCGTTCTGTCTACTAGAATCTGGTTCTGTGGGGACCAATGTGCAGAATTTGTAATCTGCTGTGTGGGCAGTAATGTCAGCTAGGGCATTCCCCTGGGGAACTTTGTTGTGGAAACTTATATGGGCATTGCACTTAATAATGGCCAGTTGGACTGGGAGGGATAAGGCGTGTAGTAGCTGGTGCAGTAGCAAGCGCTGTTTTTATGTTGTGAAAGTCTTATTTTTGTTGAAGTGAGAGAGAATTGTTGCGGAGCCTTGGCAGAGACACCAGCAATGAGCAGTTTATTGTATCCACTGTGGGCAGAAATTAACCAAGACCAGAAATGGGATTGGTCCGATTCCCTGTCATTCAGGGTCTTGTCACACCTCACACTTGCCCGGTTACTCACAGACTTTCCCTCTCCCTCCATCAGGGAGACAAGCTCTGTATTTGCAAACAGGTCGGAGTCTTTTGTTTCAAGTTTGTTTTAAACTGTACAAAATGTTAAAGTTCTTGGGGCAAAAGTGAGCAGCCTCACTTCTTGCGGGGTAGCTAAGGTGCAGTGCCTCGAAAGCCACCCGCTCGACATCCTGCTTTTTCCCTTTTCAGTCTTCTTTGATTTATCTACTGTTAATCTTTCTCTGGTGCTCTGTTTTGTTTAACTCTCTCACTGCTGGATTCATTACTGCTCCTCCTCTTCTGCCTGAAGTCCTCTCCCTTCTTCTTCCTCATCTTCCTTATCAGTTCTTCCTTCTTCTGGGGTTGCCCTTCCCTATAGGAGTACCGGAGCTCCTTCCTCTTCACGGTATCTTAGTGTCGTAGCTCCTGCTGTTAGTGACTGGTGGCCAGGCAGGGGGTGGTGGTCAACACTATTTCCAATTTTGTTTCTCTCCCTGAATTTGTTCCTCATCCCCCCTATCTCTGTAAATAGGGTCACCATGCCAGACAAGGGGTCCCCAGGGATATTTTGCTTAGGCTTCCATTTTAACAAACCAATTGTTTAACATTATGTTGGCCAACCATATTCTCTTTTAAAAAATCTATTCATTATGTAATCTTTACGTTTTCCTGGATCCAAATAACACATATGCAGCACCGAAGCTCCCACATGTACCGAAGCTCCCACATTACTCTTATCCAGAGCCTATCCCATTACTCAGCTCAATATTGGCTTTATACTTCAGACAGCCTACTTAATCTGAGTCAACAATCACAAAAATTGTTTTACCTTGCGTTACGTTATCTGTCAAAGATCTTGGCAGGGAACCAGATCAACTTTGGATGAAGGACCACAGTGTTCCCGGGCACGCTCAGGAGTTCAGACTCAAGGGGTCTGATAGTGCACTTTCTACTCCTTTCAAGATCCCGGCCAAATTGTAGTCTCTTACTCAGTCTTCAGAGATAGTTTCCAGCAAGATCCTGCTTGACTACAAAAATGTAAATGTTCGTTTTTACTTCAAACAGATAACAACACAAAGATTAGTAATAAAGCATTAAAATCTTTATGTCGCCTGGCGGGTGTGGCAGTAAACTCTTACAGTATGTAAAATACAGACTATAGGTTCACTCTATCCCCATACACGAAGAGGCAATGTTCAATCAGATATATTTATACCCCAATAATCAGCAATTCAGCAATACTTTATCTTACAGAGCATTGTACAGCCTCTTGCATGTTAAGATTGCCAGGTTCTTCCGAGAGAGGAAAGGTTAGCCCATATATGATTATGCTGAAGAATCTTTTTTTCTTGTTTTGTTTTTTTACCTTATTGACGCACATTATAATCTTATAGAGTAAAAAGTATGAGCCAAGTGTCTGAATATTCTACTGATATTTATATCATAAAGGAAAACATTCATGTAGTTGTGCTGTTATCTCGCTAGTGTTATAGAAACATAGAAACATAGATAATAGGTGCAGGAGGAGACCATTCGGCCCTTCAAGCCAGCACCGCCATTCATTGTGATCATGGCTGATCGTCCTCTATCAATAACCCGTGCCTGCCTACTTCCCATATCCCTTGACTCCACTAGCCTCTAGAGCTCTGTCTAACTCTCTCTTAAATCCATCCAGTGACTTGGCCTCCACTGCCCTCTGTGGCAGGGAATTCCATAAATTCACAACTCTCTGGGTGTAAAAGTTTTTTCTCACCTCAGTCTTAAATGACCTCCCCTTTATTCTAAGAATGTGGCCCCTGGTTCTGGACTTGCCCCACATTGGGAACATTTTTCCTGCATCTAGCTTGTCCAGCCCTTTTATAATTTTATATGTTTCTATAAGATATCCCCTCATCCTTCTACACTCCAGTGAATACAAGCCTAGTCTTTTCAATCTTTCCTCATATGACAGTCCCGCCATCCCAGGGATCAATCTCAGGGATCAATTATGGACAAATGGCAAAAACATATTTTTGTTATAGTGCTGTAGCCTTGCTAGTGTAATAGGAGAAAGTTGAAAGCTTCCATTTTATTGCTTCTAAATCTACAGCTGAATCCATTTTGTAACTTTTAAATCTTTAAACTTTCTCAATGTGAGTCAGAGCATAGTTAAGTTGTGCAGCAGAACTCTGTAAAACTTGACTAAAGGAAGGTAGAATCTGACTTTCAATGTCTCCTTGTCCTCATCATGGATATACTTCATCACCCGTTGGCACAAGCATTTGTGCTACATCTAGGTATATTGCACATATCGCTCTAAGTGTTATTATTGCTCAAAGTGTGATCTTTTAATGGCCACGCAACCTATTCTGCACACAAAATGTAACTTTATTGCAGAACTAATCTTTGGGAGTGGAACAGAGTGTGATTCTGCAATTGAAAAGGTCTTTATTGTAAAGATTATTATTGTCACGTGTATTGAGGTGCAGTGAAATGCTTTGTTTGCACGGGTTCCAGTGAGATCAGACAATACTCTACATAAATACAATCAAGCCAAACAAGTACAACAGGTAGAACAAGTCAAAAGATATAGAGTGCAGAATATAGTTCTCAACTTTGCAGTGCAACAGTTCCAGAGACAAAGATCAATGTCCACAATGGGGTAAAGGTGAACCCTAGCTTATGGAAGGACCGTTCAGATACCGGATTACAGAAGGGAAGTCTTGTGGTGTGTGCTTTCACACTTCTGTATCTTCTGCTGGACGAGAAGGGGAGAAGAAGGTTTGACCTGGATGGGAAAGATCATTTATTATGTAGGCTGTTTTCTTGAGGCAGTGCGAAGTGTAGATGGAATCAGTGGGGGGGAGGCTGGTTTGTATCATGGACTGGGCTACAATTTAACTGTCTGTAATCTATTGTGGTCTTGGACAGAGCGGGATCCAAATCAAGCTGTGATGCATGCTGGGAGTATGCTTTTCATGGTGCAACCATAGAAACTTGCAAGGGTCACTGGAGACATGCCAAATTTCCCAAGTCTCCTGAGGAAGTAGATGCATTGGTGTACCTTCTTAGTTGTAGCTTCAGTGCGGGTGGTCCACTGCAGATTGTTGGTAATATTCACGCCAAGGAACTTGAAGCTCTCAACCATTTCCACTGTGGCACTGTGTAAGAAGTTGCTGTCCTGACAACATTTTACTAGGTCCTCAATCTCCTTCCAGTACTCTGTCCAATAATTCTTTTGAGGGCCCGGTCCAGTGGTGTCATCTGCAAACTTGTAGATGGACCTAGATCTGAATTTGGCCGCACAGTTGTGAGTATATAGAGAGTATACTAGGGGACAGATAACACATCCTTGTGGGGCTCTGGTGTTGAGAGTTATTGGTGAGGAGGTATTGTTACCTATCATCATTGATTGTGATCTGTGGGTCAGAAAGTTGACGATCCGGAGGCAGAGGGTGGTGCTGATTCCTTTGAGATGAGTTTGGATGGGATTGTGGTGTTCAAGACAGACTATAGGCAGTAAATAGGTGTCCAGTGTAGGTGCCCTTGTGGTTTAAGTGTTCCACAGATGAATGCAGGGTCAAGGAGATGGCATCCTCTGTGGACCTGCTGTAATGGTAAGCAAACCTGGGCTGAGAGGCTGGAGTTAATGTGTATCATCACCAGTCTCTCGTGATGGTAGATGTTAGAGTCACTGGATGGTACATTACTTTTCTTTGGCACCAGGATGCCAGTGGTCTTCTTAAAGCTGGTGGGGGACCTCAGAACGGTCATGAGGGGTTAGAAATATCTATGATCACCTCTGGCAGCTGGTCCGTGCAGGTCCTGTGCATGCGGCCAGAGAATCCATCCGGGTATGTTGCTCTGCGTGGATTCACTCTCAGGAAGGCCAATCTTGTGATCTTTGTGACCAGTGGAATAAGCCATGCTCTCGCCTTCTAAACATGAAGCTGTCACAGTAACCATTGGCATTGGCGTACTGTATCTTGGACTGATGAGGTGGGTGACGTTTCTCCGCCGATCTTAGAAACATAGAAACATAGAAATTAGGTGCAGGAGTAGGCCATTCGGCCCTTCGAGCCTGCACCGCCATTCAATATGATCATGGCTGATCATCCAACTCAGTATCCCGTACCTGCCTTCTCTCCATACCCTCTGATCCCCTTAGCCACAAGGGCCACATCTAACTCCCTCTTAAATATAGCCAATGAACTGGCCTCGACTACCCTCTGTGGCAGAGAGTTCCAGAGATTCACCACTCTCTGTGTGAAAAAAGTTCTTCTCATCTCGGTTTTAAAGGATTTCCCCCTTATCCTTGAGCTGTGACCCCTTGTCCTGGACTTCCCCAACATCGGGAGCAATCTTCCTGCATCTAGCCTGTCCAACCCCTTAAGAATTTTGTAAGTTTCTATAAGATCCCCTCTCAATCTCCTAAATTCTAGAGAGTATAAACCAAGTCTATCCAGCCTTTCTTCATAAGACAGTCCTGACATCCCAGGAATCAGTCTGGTGAACCTTCTCTGCACTCCCTCTATGGCAATAATGTCCTTCCTCAGATTTGGAGACCAAAACTGTACGCAATACTCCAGGTGTGGTCTCACCAAGACCCTGTACAACTGCAGTAGAACTCCCTGCTCCTATACTCAAATCCTTTTGCTATGAAAGCTAACATACCATTCGCTTTCTTCACTGCCTGCTGCACCTGCATGCCTACTTTCAATGACTGGTGTACCATGACACCCAGGTCTCGCTGCATCTCCCCTTTTCCTAATCGGCCACCATTTAGATAATAGTCTGCTTTCCTGTTTTTGCCACCCAAATGGATAACCTCACATTTATCCACATTATACTGCATTTGCCAAACATTTGCCCACTCACTCAGCCTATCCAAGTCACCTTGCAGTCTCCTAGCATCCTCCTCACAGCTAACACTGCCCCCCAGCTTAGTGTCATCCGCAAACTTGGAGAAATTGCCTTCAATTCCCTCATCCAGATCATTAATATATATTGTAAATAGCTGGGGTCCCAGCACTGAGCCTTGCGGTACCCCACTAGTCACTGCCTGCCATTGTGAAAAGGACCCGTTTACTCCTACTCTTTGCTTCCTGTTTGCCAGCCAGTTCTCTATCCACATCAACACTGAACCCCCAATGCTGTGTGCTTTAAATTTGTATACTTCTGTTCAAAGTGAACGTAGAATGAATTGAGCTCATTGGGGAGGGGTTAGTTGTTGCTGTCGATACTGCCTGACTTTGCTTTATAGCCCGTTGCAGCACCCAAGTCTTGCCACAATCCAAGGGTGTCTGTGCTGTTGCCTCATGACAACTACCAGTAGATTGTTTTTTGAACAGCAGCTACCATCATAATTTAGCTGATATTTTGCTTCATAAGATCACATTGCGTGTTTAACAATAATGTCCAGGGATGAACCTGATTTTTTAAAAATCTCTAATAGTCATTTCATGTTAATGGGATCATCTTTTAATTTTCCAAACTCAAAGGATGTAAAGCTACTCCAAACAAGCCGTCTTAAGTATTTAATTAATTGAACTTATTTCTGCTAGATCTGTGTTGATCTCCCTCCTAAACTGAAGCAGATTCCAAACTGAAAGAAAGAGTTTCAGTTTTTATAACTCTTTGGGAGATATTTAGTTGGTGCAGCGGTAGTTGCTGCCTTACAGCGCTGTAGACCTGGGTTTGATCCCGATTACGGGTGCTGTAGGTGCGGAGTTTGTACGTTCTCCATGTGGCCGTGTGGGTTTTCTCTGGGTGCTCCGGTTTCCTCCCACGTTCCAAAGACGTGCAGGTTTGTAGGTTAGTTAGCTTCTGTAAATTGTATGTGGGATAGAACTGGTGTACGGGTGATTGTTGGTCAGCACTGATTCAGTGGGCCGAATGGCCTGTTTCCTCACTGTATCTCTAATGGGCCTGTCCCACTTAGGCGATTTTTTTAGGCAACTGCCGGTGAGCAGGACAATGAAATTCACTGAAGTCAGCACTGGCGACAACCTCCGTCACCTGGCGACAACCTACGTTTACCTGGCGACAACCTTCGACAGCACCTACGACAATCTACGACATCCCAAATTGTCGCCTGTGGTTGCCTAAAAATTTGCCTAAGTGGGACTGGCCCTTAACACTACAATTGAAACTTAGAAAAAAAAGAATAACTAGTAGAAGCTTTCTGATCAGCAGTTCCCATCATTATAATAATAATAATAATAAACTTTATTTGGGACTCAAGGCCCAGACAAGGGAGAACATTACATAAAAATGCATTGCATATTAAAAAATATCATAAAGTACACATAAAATCTTAGTATCTATCTATCTATCTATCTATTATTATATAAAACTCTCGCCCCAGATTCCGAAACGGAACTCCGTCCGGCCGTCCGTCCGGCAGCCTGGCCCACTCCCTTTGCTGGCGCGCTCCCTTTGATTCTCCGCAACTCCAAAACCGGACGCAGGACCGCCCGCGTCTTTTCCATTTCGGTAGAGATTTCACTTTTCTTTCTAAGTATCCGCTCCTCATTACATTCCGTCGTGTTTAAGTACACGTTTTTAATCAAATCCTTCCCCCCCCCCCAAATATTTCAAAACTAAACTGGCTTCTCACTCATAGATTCAGCTTCAGCACCAGCCCCTGCTGAACGTTCCATCGTGTGATGTCACAATGCCCAATGCTCACAGATGTCCAATCGGAATGGAATCATTTACATATGCCAATGCAGGAGCCCCAGCCCATGTTGAACGTTCTATCGTGTGATGTCACAATGCCCAATGCTCAAATACATTCTTGCTATAGAGTGAGTACAGAGAAGGTTCACCAGACTGATTCCTGGAATGTCAGAACTTTCATATGAAGAAAGACTGGATAGACTCGCCTTGTACTCGCTAGATTTTAGAAGATTGAGGGGGATCCTATAGAAACGTTTAAAATTCTTAAGGGGTTGGACAGGCTAGATGCAGGAAGATTGTTCCGGATGTTGGGGAAGACCAGAACAAGGGGTCAAAGTTTAAGGATAAGGGGGAACGCTGAATCGCCGACATCTTTTCCATTTTGGTAGGTATTTCACTTTTCTTTCTAAGTATCCGTTCCTCATTACATTTCGACGTGTTTAAGTGTACGTTTTTAATCAAATCCTAACCCCCCCCCCCCCAATATTTCAAACCTAAACTGGCTTCACACCCACAGAACCTTCACCAGCCCCAGCCCCTGCTGAACGTTCCATCGTGTGATGTCACAATGCCCACTCTTCACATATGTCCAATCGGAATGGAACCATTTACATATGCCTATGCAGGAGCCCCAGCCAATGGTGAAGGTTCCATCGTGTGATGTCACAATGCCCAATGCTCAAAGACATCGTTGCCATAGAGAGGGATTACAGAGAAGGTTCACCAGGCTGAGTCCTGTTATGTCAGAACTTTCACCACTTAAAAGTGTAATGCCCCAACGCAAAAGTGTAATGCCTCCCCCCCCCCCCCCCCCCCCCCAGTTTTTCAAATAAAAACTGGCTACTCACCCATACAAGCAGCCATTTCGGTAGACATTTCACTTTCCCTTCCAGCTATCCACTCCTCATTACATTTCGTTATGTTTATGTCCATTTTTTTCTTTAAAACATTCTCCTCCCCCCCCCCCTCACTCATTTTGTCGCCTCCTGCTGGCCTGCGACCATAACGGCTGCTGGTGCCCGCAGCACAACCTCACGCGACGCCATTTAAAAACGGCCTTTCGGGAACGGCTCTACTTCGAGGACCACGTCTCCCGTGGGGGCTACGGGTAGGCAACGGCTGCGTTGGGGCATTACACTTTTAAGACTCTGTGTGTGGGGATGCTTCGTGTGTGTGATGCCGCCCCGCCACCCCCCCCCCCCCCCCGCGTTGCCGAGACGGACCAGACTTCGACGACTTCAAGATACGCTATTTTAAGACGGCCGGAACCCGACTTCGACGACCACGTCTCCGCTGGGGGCTACAGGTAGGGAACGGGCTTTATACACTTTTCCAACTCTGTGTGTGGGGGTGGTTAGTGTGTGTGATGCCGCCCCCCACCCCACCCCCCCCCCCCCAGTGGGGGCTACGGGTAGGGAACGGCTGCGTTGGCTAAAGGGATCAGGGGTTATGGAGAGAAGGCAGGTACATCACTCCCCCTACCGCTCCCTCCCTCCCCACTATTCCATTTCTCTCCCCCTTCCCCTCCACTCTCCCTCCCCACTCTCCCCCCTCTCTCCCCCACCCCTCTCCCTCCTCCCCATCTTCCCCATCCCCCCTCCCCAAAATCTCTCTCCCCATCTCTCACCCCCTACCCCGCTCTCCTTTCCCTCCCAAATCTATCCCGTTTCCTCCTCCTCCTCTCCCTTCCCTCCCCTCTTCTCAACCCCCCACCCCCCCGCAAACGCCGTTGGGGAAACAGACCCAACGGGTCTGCACTTGGTCTAGTTATTATATAAAACTCTGTGGCTGCCGCCTGCCGTCCGGCTGCCTATCTGCCTTTCGATTCGTTCCATCGTGTGATGTCACAATGCCCAATACTCGCAGATGTCCAATCGGAATGGCCGATGCTCGCAGATGTCCAATCGGAATGGATCATTTACATGTACGGCTGCCGGCTGCATTTCTTCCTTTGATTCCTTGCCACGCCGAATTCAGACGCACAATCGCCGAGATCTTTTCCATTTCGGTAGAGATTTCACTTTTCTTTCTAAGTATCCGCTCCTCATTACATTTCGTCGTGTTTAAATACACCTTTTTAATCAAATCCTTCTCCCCCCCCCCCCCACTCACTCATTTTGTCGCCTCCTGCTGGCCAGCGACCATAACGGCTGCTGGCGCCCGCATCTCGCCTCAAAGACGCCATTTAAAACCTGCCGCTTCTCATTCCTGAGCCGCTTGAGTTGGAGGACCACGTCTCCCGTGGGGGCTACGGGTAGGGAACGGCTGCGTTGGGGGAGCAGGTCTAGTATCACATAAAAGCATCACAAATTATATATTTAAAAAAACATTATGTAGCTGATATTTTGCTTAATAAGATTACATAACAACAATAAACAAATAAGGCATTGATGTAGCCATGATTGTGGTATTGTGATTACTAATTCATTCTATTATTAATGATTATATATTCATCTCTGTGTAACTGCGTCTATAGGCCTGGTAAACTGCAGCAAGTAAGAATTTCATTGTTCCCTTGCTAGAATATATGACAATAAGTAAGTAAGTAAGTAAGTAAGTAAGTAAGTTTATTGGCCAAGTATTTACATACAAGGAATCTGCCTTGGGGCTCCGCCCACAATTAACAACATGACATACAGTGACAGTTACGAATGACTCAGAAAACACTAAACATTAATAAAAATAAAACACTAATGATAAAACTCCATTGATCAAGCATGTGAACCAACAAAATACCAGATCAAAGGGAGGCTACAAATGTTTGGCTGTTGAGTAGAGCAACTACTCGTGGATAAAAACTGTTTTTATGTCTGGCTGTGGCAGCTTTGACAGTCCGGAGTCGCCTTCCAGAGGGAAGTGATTCAAAGAGTTTGTGGCCAGGGTAAGAGGGGTCAGAGATGATCTTGCCTGCTCGCTTCCTGGCCCTTGCAGTGTACAGTTCATCAATGGAGGGAAGGTTGCAACCAATAACCTTCTTAGCTGATCAGACAATTTGCTGCAGCCTCCAGGTGTCGTGATTGGTGGCTGAGCCAAACAAAACCATGATGGAGAAGGTGAGAACAGAATCTATGATGGCCGAGTAGAATTGGACCATCATTGCCTGTGGCAGATTGTGCTTCCTCAGCTGTCGTAGGAAGTACATCCTCTGTTGTGCCTTTTTGACTGTGGAATCGAAGGTAGCCCCCCACTTAAGGTCCTTGGAGATGATGGTTCCCAGGAACTTAAAAGACTCCACAGATGTGACTGTGGTGTTGTTGATGGTGAGTGGGGTGAGGGGAGGGGGAGCTCTTCTAAAGTCTACAATCAATTCCACTGAAAATGTTCTTCCACTAAGAGCATTGAGGTCCAGGTTGTTGTGATGGCACCAGGACGCCAGCTGTGTCACTTCCTGTCTGTAGTCAGATTCCTCCCCATCCTGGATCAGTCCAATCAGGGTTGTGTCATCTGCAAACTTGAGAAGCTTGACAGAGGTGTCTGTGGAGGTGCAGTCGTTGGTGTAGAGAGAGTAGAGGAGAGGTCAGATTTCGCAGCCTTGCGGTGCTCCTATGCTGAGCGTTTGCGGGTCCGAGATGTGCTTTCCCAGCTTCACATGCTGCTTCCTGTCTGTCAGGAAGCTGGTGATCCACCGACAAAGGGGTTCAGGCACAGTCAACTTGAAAAGTTTGGAATGTAGTAGATCTGGCACAATGGTGTTGAATGCAGAGCTAAAATCAACAAACAGGATCCTCGCATAGGTCCCCTGGCAGTCTAGGTGCTGTAGGATGAAGTGCAGGCCCAGGTTGACTGCATCATCCACACATCTATTGGCCCGATATGCAAACTGCATAGGGTCCAGCAGGGGGATCATGATATTTTTTAGCTTGGCCAGCATAAGCCTTTCAAGTGTCTTCATGACTACAGAGGTCAGTGCGACAGGCCTGTAATCATTAAGACAAGTAACCCTTGCCTTTTTGGGTACAGGTACAATAGTGGAGACTTTGAAGCAGGCAGGGACAGTACACGTTTGCAGGGACTGGTTAAAAATGTCCGTATAGACGGGTGCTCGTTGTTTGGCACAGAGCTTGAGAGTAGAGGGGGAAACATTGTCAGGTCCTGGAGATTTCCGGCTTATCTATCTTCTGAAAAGCCTCTCCACCTCCTCTATTTTTATTGTTGATGAAGTGAGGTTGTTCAGCAAGGAGGGTGTGGGTAATTGGGTGTGAAGTGGTGACTGGGGGGGGCGTGGGTGTAGAAGGGCCCAGTCTTCGCAGACTGAGGTCAGGCTGTGAGTGGGTGTGAAGTGTTGGTTGGGGTGGGAAAGGGTCCACTCTTTTCATACTGGAGTCTTGCCTTAAGTAGGTGTGAAGTGGTGAATGGGAAGGAGAGGGTGCAGGGTCCATTCTTTGTAGACTGGGGTCTGGCTGTGCTGGTTGGGGAGGGGGGGACGGGGTATCAGGGTTACGTTTCTGATTTTCAAGCCTGCAGTAAAACTAATTCAGATCATTGGTCAGCTGACGATTGTCCAAAGAGCTGGGGGCTTTCCTCTTGTAGCTGGTGATTTCTTGCAAGCCCTCCCAAACTGAAGAAGAGTCACTAGCTGAGAACTTGCTCCTCAACTTCTCAGAGTACCTTTCCTTGGCAGCTCGGATTCCTCTTCTCAGCTTGTACTTTGCCTGCCTGTAGAGGTCTGCATCTCCGCTCCTGTAGGCCTCCTATTTAGACCATCGGAGCTGTCTGAGTTCTGCAGTGAACCGGGCTTGTTGTTGTTGAACCATGTCCGGGTCTTAGTTGGAATGCAACTGTCCTCGCAAAAGATGACATATGATGTCATAGAAAACATAGAAACATAGAAAATAAGTGCAGGAGTAGACCATTCAGCCCGAGCCTGCACCGCCATTCAATATGATCATGGCTGATCATCCAACTCAGTATCCTGTACCTGCCTTCTCTCCATACCCCCTGATCCCTTTAGCCACAAGGGCCGCATCTAACTCCCTCTTAAATATAGCCAATGAACTGGCCTCAACTACCTTCTGTGGCAGAGAATTCCACAGATTCACCACTCTCTGTGAAAAATGTTTTTCTCATCTCGGTCCTAAAAGACTTCCCCCTTATCCTTAAACTGTGACCCCTTGTTCTGGACTTCCCCCTTATCCTTAAACTGTGACCCCTTGTTCTGGACTTCCCCAACATCGGGAACAATCTTCCTGCATCTAGCCTGTCCAACCCCTTAAGAATTTTGTAAGTTTCTATAAGATCCCCACTCAATCTTCTAAATTCTAGCGAGTACTATAGAAGTTATATAGAATGTATATAGAAGAAACACGTTACTTCTTAATTTTACCAATATGTTTAAAACATTTAGTAAAGCTCGCAGATGTCAGCTATTTTTATGTGATCAGAAGTCAAGGCCCAAAAACATGTTATTGCTTAGTTTATTTTGCTTTAGCTTAAGAACATCATGGTAACTCAGAGATTGGAGATAAAGAGCAAGGACAGTGAGAGGTTAAAGTTAGTAAAAACATGCATGCTAAGCAGCCAAAGATAAGAACTGAAATTGTAATAAAATGCTGCTTGAAATTATGGATCAGAGAACATTTGGAGAGTGGCCAAGCTGTACTATCTCTGAATGTTCCAGGCCCAGATTTGTGCAAATTAAAGGCTTCTCGTCTTCTTGAAGAATTCTCCGTGTCTGTGTCATCTTATCTTTAATTTGAGTCTTGTAAACCACGACAGTACAAGCCGAGTCTATCCAGTCTTTCTTCATATGAAAGTCCTGCCATCCTAGGAATCAGTCTGGTGAACCTTCTCTGTACTCCCTCTATGGCAAGAATGTCTTTCCTCAGGTTAGGAGACCAAAACTGTACGCAATACTCCAGGTGTGGTCTCACCAAGATCCTGCACAACTACAGTAGAACCTCTCTGCTCTTATACTCAAATCCTTTTGCTATGAATGCTAACATACCATTCACTTTCTTCACTGCCTGCTGCACCTGCATGCCTACTTTCAATGACTGGTGTACCATGACACCCAGGTCTCGTTGCATCTCTCCTTTTCCTAATCGGCCACCATTCAGATAATAGCCTACTTTCCTGTTTTTGCCACCAAAGTGGATAACCTCACATTTATCCACATTATACTGCATCTGCCATGCATTTGCCCACTCACCCAACCTATCCAAGTCACCTTGCAGCCTCCTAGCATCCTCCTCACAGCTAACACTGCCCCCCAGCTTCGTGTCATCCGCAAACTTGGAGATGTTGCATTCAATTCCCTCAACCAGATCATTAATATATATTGTAAATAGCTGGTGTCCCAACACTGAGCCTTGCGGTACCCCACTAGTCACTGCCTGCCATTCTGAAAAGGACCCGTTTACTCCTATTCTTTGCTTCCTGTCTGCCAGCCAGTTCTCTATCCACATCAATACTGAACCCCCAACACCGTGTGCTTTAAGTTTGCATATTAATCTCTTATGTGGGACCTTGTCGAAAGCCTTCTGAAAGTCCAGATATAACACATCCACTGGTTCTCCCTTATCCACTCTACTAGTTACATCCTCGAAAAATTCTATAAGATTCGTCAGACATGATTTACCTTTCATAAATCCATGCTGACTTTGTCCAATGATTTCACCACTTTCCAAATGTGCTGCTATCCCATCTTTAATAACTGACTCTAGCATTTTCCCCACTACCGATGTTAGATTAACTGGTCTGTAATTCCCCATTTTCTCTCTCCCTCCCTTTTTAAAAAGTGGGGTTACATTAGCTACCCTCCAATCCTCTGGATCTACTCCAGAATCCAAAGAGTTTTGAAAAATTATCACTAATGCATCCACTATTTCTGGGGCTACTTCCTTAAGTACTCTGGGATGTGACCTATCTGGCCCTGGGGATTTATCAGCCTTTAATCCATTCAATTTACCTAACACCCCTTCCCGGATAACCTGGATTTCACTCAGTTCCTCCATCTCATTTGACCCCCGGTCCCCTGCTATTTCCGGCAGATTATTTATGTCTTCCTTAGTGAAGACAGAACCAAAGTAGTTATTCAATTGGTCTGCCATGACCTTGTTCCCCATGATCAATTCGCCTGTTTCTGACTGCAAGGGACCTACATTTGTTTTCAGTCTCACAGTGTCCGTATACTCATCGAGGCTTGTGGTTGCTTCCCTGAACACATTCCAATCTGTGCAGTCAAAGCAGGATTGTAGGTTCTCAATGCCCTCGCTTGTCCACCTTTTCGTTGTTCTGACCACAGGCTTAGCAGATTTTAGTTTCTGCCTGTAGGTCGGAATAAGGTGAACTAGACAATGATCGGAGAGACCCAGACCCACCCGGGGAACAGAGCAATATGCGTTCTTGATTGCCGTATAACAGTGATCGAGTGTTCTCTCCCCTCTGGTGGGGAGAGTCTGTATTTTGGAAAGTCACGGCTGAGGTTAGCTTTGTAAAAGTCCCCTAAAACAATGATCATGTAGTCCGGGAAGTCACTCACTACCCTCATTACCTGATCAGCGAGTTGCGTTTGTGCCACACGTACGCAGGCTTGGGGGGGAATGTAAACTCCAGCGAGAATAAAGGAGTTAAATTCCCTCAGAGAGTAGAAGGGCCTACAGTTTATAAAGAGGGATTCTTAGTTGGAAGAAATTTGACAGTACCGTGATGTCGCTGCACCAGTCCTGGTTGGTATAGAAGCATATTTCACTGCCTCTTAATTTCCCCGCTACGCAATCCGCTCTGTTGGAAGCCAGCCAGTTGCAGTGCGCTGTCCGGGGTCGACTCATAAAGCCAGGTCTTGGTTGAACACAGGGCATCAACTCGAGAGAAGTCTTTGTCCAATGCAGGAGTTGCAGTTCGTCCACTTTGTTCTTGAAAGAACGTACGTTTGTCAGGAATATGCTCGGGAGTGGTGTGCGTGACCCTCGTCGCCGGAGTCGGGTGAGTGCTCCAGAGTGCTTCCAATGGGTCCTCCTCCGTCTCAAGACCTTGAACGCAGCCACAGCCCCGCCGACGAGTATGTCAAAATAATCCAGCGAGTGAGAGAAATCCGGAACGATGTTTGGAGGTACCGTATGTCCAATGTTTATGTAGGTATGTTGCAAAGCCTACCTGAAGCGTCGCTGAAAATCTGTCGCTGCGGGTTTGCGCGATTTTGGCGCCGTTTAGAGGGGGGCGGGTTTAAAACGTGATTTTCTCTAGGCTGTTCAAATCGAAGATGTTCAGCCTTGTTAATTATTAACGAAAAATCGCTGGAAGACCCCGTCGCAAAAGCTATTATTAGTTTTAAAGGCCTTGGATAATAGTTATAGTAGTTTAAAAATCAATCTCTAAACCCGCGACCATCGACAGCCGTCAGGGTCCCATAGAGCAAACCACAGAAGGTAGGCTGCTTATTTTTACATTAAAAAGGGCTTCTTAAGATCCCTTTATACAAAGTTTAATATTGCGAGTAGCTAATTTTGGCCCCATTATATCCCGCAGTATTTTTCTGGGCATTTGGGGGCACAAATCTAGCGCAATGTGAACGTTCTAAACCAGCGCGTTCACAGGATCCCACTAGAAAGCTGATTTAAAATGGACTTTAATTTACAGCAATTGAACACAAAATTCCTTCCATTTGGCCTATAAATTAATGTAAATGAGATTTAAAAATCATGTTTTATTGTGAATTATTTATGAATATTATTTGCACACTTACGCTATTTAAAAATGTTAATCATTTATTAAGAAATGGATAGATGTTTAGATCTAGTAATTGAAGTTTGAAATTAGCTACGCTTGGGTAACTAACTAATTATATGCTTTAATTTCAGGTCATCCAAGTAAGATTATTTTATATTTGTTTCAGAATGCTTCAATCTATGATAACTGAAAATTTCATTCAGTTCTCTTAATTTTTAAGAAAGTTATGGGGTTTTGACTGTCCACGATCACAGCTTTTTTGTTACGTCCATAGAAAATCAATAGGGAACAAGATGCTAATTTCCAAGTATGAAAATGGCCATAACTTTTTAAATACATGAGATATGAAAGTGAATTAGGTGTCAAATTAAACTTCCTTTTATGCTTTATCTGATGGGGTAAATTACAGACTTGATTTTTTAAATCTCAAAATTTTGTAACATTGCTAGTTTATGAGTACCTCTCTTTGTAGAGTTTTCACAGACGACACAAACGAACAAACACATACAAAACAGCAAGGAGCAGTACACCATGGCCACCATCGTCTGCGCCAGCAACAGCAAGCAGCTACACTGCAAGCAGCAAGCAGCAGCTACACTGCAAGCAGCTACACTGCAAGCGCAAACAGCTGCACTGCAAGCAGCAAGTAGCTACACTGCAATTATACATTATTGATTATTGAGTTTCTGCAGAGGCTAGTTCATGGATAACAGCAAGGACCATCCATCACTTTGTTGCCCTTTCACTCATTTGCCAAGTGACTATTGCCCTCTTTACAAGGGGATTTGGAAGAAGCTTCTCTGGAGGAGCCTGGACTCAGGAGTTCAGTTTAGTTTATTGTCACGTGTACCAAGGTACAGTGAAAAGCTTTTGTTGCGTGCTATCCAGTCAGCAGAAAGTCTATACATGATTACAATTGAGCCATTTACAGTGTATAGATACATGATAAGGGAACAACGTTTAATGCAAAGTAAAGCCAGCAGAGTTCAATCAAGGATAGTCTGGGGGTCACTAAAGAGATAGATAGTAGTTCAACACTGCTCTCAGGTTGTGGTAGGAGGATTCAGTTGCCTGAACAGATGGGAAGATACTGTCCCTGATTCTGGAGGTGTGCGTTTTCACACTTCTATACCTTTTGCCTGATGGGAGATTGGAGACGAAGGAGTGGTCAGGGTGCGACTCGTCCTTGATTATGCTGCTGGCCTTGCTGAGGCAGCGTGAGATATAGATGGATTCAATGGAAGGGATGTTGACTTGTGTGATGGTCTGGGCTGCGTCCACAATTCGCTGCAATTTCTTGCGGTCTTGAGTGGAGCTGTTCTCCAAGAGGGCTCTTGGATTGTTTTGTACCTTGATACTTTGCTAGTCCAAGGAATAATGGTCCGCACACATGTTGCACCAGTGGAATAAGCCATGCTATCACTGTCTAAACATGCAGCTGACGTAAAACCACAGGCAATGGATAGTGTTGTTCTGAGAATAGTTCCCTGGTGGCGGTGTTTAATATCCTGCTTCCTACTCCTTCTTCACGTTTACAACCTACAGCAGCTATTAGCAAGCTGGCACTTTACGGACAGGGATTAACCTCTCATATCAAGGATAAACCGAGGCTGGTACACGATTTCCAACCATAACAGTGCGGGTGAGATTTAGATGAGAATAGACAGATGGTCAAATGAGCATGGACCTGCAAGTGACGCACTCTGTCCTCCCCAGTCTGACATAATTGCAGTCTAATTGCAGGGGTGATAATAGGTATTATGCCCTTCATTTTTTCTTTCTGTGCCATTCATGTTATTGATCTCTCTATAATGCAATACTTTGAGAATGTTTATGTGAGAGGTGTTGGTTGGGGTAGGATGGTGGAAGTAGAAGGAGAGGTGAAGCAATACAATGGAGCGATGTTATTGTTCAATCTGACAGGAGGAAGTAAAACATTGTGGGGATTAAACTGGATGCTAGTAATCAGGGCGGGAATGATACAACTACTGGCATCCAATGCTACTGTACATACAGGGAAATTGGAAAACCTGAGAGAATATTATTTTAGCAACACCGAGTACATCATTAAACTTCCAGTTTAATTTATTGTCATGTGTACCGAGGGACAGTGAAAAGCTTTTGTTGCGTGCTAACCAGTCAGCAGAAAGACAATACATGATTACAATCCGGCCATTTACAATGTATAGATACATGATAAGGGAATAACGTTCAGTGCATGGTAACGCCAGCAAGGTCCGATCAAGGATAGTCCGAGGATCACCAAAGAGGTAGACAGTAGTTCAGCACCGCTCTCTGGTTGTGGCAGGATGATTCACTTGCCTGTTAACAACTGGGATGAAACTGTCCCTGAATCCACCATTGAAGCCAAATTTGTTGTATTCCTCTGACAAGCCTTTGGAAAATTCCCTGCCATCGTGCAGGCAGAGGATATCCTCGTTGGGACAGGCAGCATCTCTGGAGAGAAGGAATGGGGGACGTTTCAGGTCGAGATCCTTCTTCAGACATTACCCTAACATTTTGTGTCTAACTTCGATTTTTACCAGCATCTGCAGTTCTTGCTAACACATGTTTCCCCTACTTCCCCTATGAAGAACATAAGCAGACTCTTGAATTTACGACAGACAGGAAGGAATACAGGAGAAAATGTACCTGGTACCTGACCAGAATATGAAACTACCTACAAGATGATGTGAAGGGAAACAACACTGATATATTTAAGGTACACAAAAAAGCTGGAGAAACTCAGCGGGTGCAGCAGCATCTATGGAGCGAAGGAAAAAGGCAATGTTTCAGGCCGAAACCCTTCTTCAGACCCAAAACGTTGCCTTTTTCCTTCGCTCCATAGATGCTGCTGCACCCGCTGAGTTTCTCCAGCTTTTTTGTGTACCTTTGATTTTCCAGCATCTGCAGTTCCTTCTTAAACACCGATACATTTAATGTGGAGTTAGATAAGTACAAGTAAAAAACAGTGAGATGTTGATAGGGTTACATCAATGAATGTGTGAGGTATGGACATGTTGGACTGAATAGTATCCTTACTTTCTGATGCTTCTTTAAAAAATATGAAGTAGCTTCTGAGAAATTGA
Organism: Amblyraja radiata; assembly: GCF_010909765.2. Classification (NCBI taxonomy): domain Eukaryota; kingdom Metazoa; phylum Chordata; class Chondrichthyes; order Rajiformes; family Rajidae; genus Amblyraja; species Amblyraja radiata. Next base: position 12,951,819 of record NC_045977.1, read on the forward strand.
GGCGTTTACAAAAAATTCCCATTGCCTTCTCTTTACTTGGTGAAAGGTGCCTTTAAAGCAGAGTAAGGGGCATGTGATATTATCTTTTCCTCCACTATCCCGTCATGCCCAAAATTGGGCAGTCTTTCTGCCACAAATACATAGCTTGTAGATTTCTTTCTTTTTTAATTTTCATTATAGCCAAAGTTCCTTCTGCAAATATTCTTTAAGACATCTCTGTTTCTTTACACTGAAAACTCATTAAGTGTAAACAAAATTGCCTACTCAATGTTATTCCAAGGGTGATATGCTTATTGCAAATCAGCAAGGAACTTTATTGATGCTCTGGCGTTAATCAAAGAGGGACTCCAAATTTAGCAGAAAACGTCTGAAACAGCATCCTGGACTGGATTTAGAAATCCATTAACATAATGAATCACCTCCAGTCTGAATCAGAGGCTCTGATACTTACTGTAACATGAACACTATAGATTGCATTGTCACATTTGAGTCCAGTCAGAACATAAATGCAGTCCAAAGTGTGTTCAGTTGCAGAGATTTATATTGGGATGATGTTGTTTCTGCATCTGGTTATTGGAATTGCTTTCAGTGGCTTTGAACAGCAAATATCATAATCATAAGTTCTATCAAACAAGCTGTTTCATTTCTATTCCAATGAGCCATGTCTGATATGAGTGGGTAGCTTTAACATTTTGTCTTGTTACAAATAATACATGGAACATTTAAAATAAAATGTCAGCTAATTTTCTTTCTGAAAGGATAGATACAGAACATTATCAGTGTGCAAAATTAGCTCTTATACTAATGTGAAGTTCCCATGCAAATATTTAATCTTTGCTGTACAGAATTCTTCTACTTTGGTGATTCATCCACAACAAGTTAAACTTGCTTCCTCTCCAGTTCTATGTTTTCTGAGGAGGCTGATGAATGTGTGTTTTTGGAGACTACTGCCGGGCAGGCAAATGACATGGAGCTGATTGAATGTTGCCAGAACTCGAGGGCTTGAGATATGGGGAGAGATTGGAAAATCTAGGACTTTATTCGTTGGAGCACAGGAGTCCGAGGGGCGAACTTATAGAGGAGTATAAAATATTGAGGGGAATGGGTAGGATGGATGCACAGGGCCTTTTAACCAGAGTTTGTTTATCGGAGGATGCAGGTTTCAAGTGAGATTTAGTAGGAACCTGAGGGGCAACATTTTCACATAAAAGGTGATGGGCACATGGAACGAGTTGCCAGAATAGGTAGTTGAGGCAGGTGTCATTAAAACAGTTAAAAGGCATTTGGATTGGAACATGGATAATAAATGTTTAGAGGGATATAGGCCAAATAATAATAATAATAATAATAATACATTTTATTTATGGGCGCCTTTCAAGAGTCTCAAGGACACCTTACAAAAATTTAGCAGGTAGAGGAAAAACATGTAAGGGGAATGAAATAAATAGTAGAGACATGACTAGTACACAAAGTAAAGACAGAATACAATTCAAAACACAATATGAGGCAATTAATGCACAGATGAAAAGGGAGGGGGACGTGGGGCTAAGGATAGGCAGAGGTGAAGAGATGGGTCTTGAGGCGGGACTGGAAGATGGTGAGGGACACGGAATTGCGGATCAGTTGGGGGAGGGAGTTCCAGAGCCTGGGAGCTGCCCTGGAGAAGGCTCTGTCCCCAAAACTGCGGAGGTTGGACTTGTGGATGGAGAGGAGACCGGCTGATGTGGATCTGAGGGACCGTGAGGGTTGGTAGGGGGAGAGGAGGTCAGTGAGATATGGGGGGGGGGGCAGATGGTGGAGGGCTTTGTAGGTGAGGATCAGGATTTTGTAGGTGATCCGGTGGGAGATGGGAAGCCAGTGAAGTTGTTTGAGGACTGGAGTGATGTGATGCCAGGATATGGTGTGGGTGATGAGTCGGGCGGCTGCGTTCTGGACCAGTTGGAGTCGGTTGATGTAGGTGGAGCTGATGCCAAGGAGAAGTGAGTTGCAATAGTCCAGTCAGGAGGAGATGAAGGCATGGATGAGTCTTTCAGCAGCGGGAGGTGTGAGAGAGGGTCTGAGTTTGCCGGTGTTGCGGAGATGAAAGAAGGAGGTTTTAATGACATGGCGGATGTGAGGCAAATACAGGTAGTGCAAATGGGGCTTGGACAAATTGGGCCGAAGGGCCTGTTTCTGTGCTGTATGCTGTTATGATTCTATGGCTGCATCTAATTATGGCCTTAATGTTGGGGATATTGGCTTGAATAGAACATTAACCTTGGTTTGCTTATCCTGCTGCTTGATCTATAGGACATTGCAGAGACAACGTTGGCGGTATATCTCCAGTGCTTCGGTGCCTGCAGTAGGTAGTCGATGACTCAAAAAAGCGCATCAGTGCAGGGGACACAGCTGCCCTGCAGATCATTCGTTTGGTGCTGAGATTTGCATTGCACTTGTGACTAAAGTTCCTTTCCACCTACCTTAGAACCTCAGTCAATACCTTTAGTTCCTGAGGCCTTGTTATTTTTAAGTTGGGTTGAAGCTTTTTTGGCATCCTATTAACTGGGAATAACGATAAGACAGGACTGCACAATTTGGTATTGAATAGTCAAGGGGTCTCAAGTTAAGAAATAACTTTGGTTAAGGAATACTTTGAAGTTCTCCACCAGTAGCCCCAATTGCCTCTCTGTATCTGATATGTTTGCCTCCATTCTTGGTTTACAGGGCTGGGGTTCATTCTTCTTGGGCCTTCGCTGAACATAGCATGTTATGGTTATGAGCTTCCTTCTGTAATTCCTTTCACTCTCAGCTTATCCTTCAGTTCCTGTCTCTCTCATATGCTTGACCTTAGATATACCTGGCTGTTCACCTTGACGATTGCAAGGGACACTAATCTCTTAATATTAGTTGCCACCCACCTTGAGGATCTACATTCACATTTGGATTTAAAAAATAATTGCCTCTTGTTTAATAATTAATTTAATTTTAGTATATTTATTAGGGATTCCAAATGCGAAAAGGCACTAGGGTAATACATGCTTGATAAACTTTTAAATTTGAATTTGCTCAATATATGTTAGCTGATAATGCAAATTTAATTAGCACCGAGTCGTGCCTTAGCTATGTATTTAAAATTGCTTAGAAACATTCTTCTTACTTTTGAAGTATGCTTCGCAAGATAAAAAAATAGTTTATCTACTTCATTGCAAGAAATGGAGCATGGGCATTGATGTGTATGGCATGCTTCTGCTTATACTTTCCATCGCCCCCATAGAGACAGAGCACGAGCAATGGGCTTTAATGCCGCACAAGCTTGTTCTGCCACATAGTTGTCCACAATCCACTCCTGCACCATTCTAATGTCCATTGTTCCCCTCCAGTCCAAAACCTTGGGTGGCACAGTGGCGCAGCTGGTAGAGCTGTTGCCTTACAGGACCAGAGATCAAAGTTTAACCCTGTTCTTGGATACTGTCTGTGTTAAGTTTGAACATTCTCCCTTGGGTGTCCTCTGGGTGCTCTGGTTTCCTCCCACATCCCAAAGACATGCAGGCGTGTTGGTTAATTGACCTCTGTATAATCACCCCTCGTGTGTAGGGAGTGGATGAGAAAGTGAGATAGCATAGAACTAGTGTGAGCGGGTGATCGATGGTCTGCATGGATTCGGTAGGCCATAGGCTTGTTTCCATGCTGTAACTCTAAAACTAAGACTAAAAGCCATCTATTTTGGTCGTGAACAATTTCAGTGGCTCAATCACAAAAGCTCTCTTGGGTAGAGAATGCCAAAGACTCGTGATCATTTAAGAGATGCACAGCGGTAGAGTTGCCGCCTTTTAACACTTGCAGCGTCAGAGACATGGGTTCGATCCTGACTATGGGTGTTGTCTGTTCGGAGTTTTACGTTCTCCCCGTGACCACATGGGCTTTCTCTGAGACCTTCAGTTTCCTCCCACACTCCAAAGACGTCCAGGTTTGTAGGTTAATTGGCTTGGGTTTGTATACTTGGTATAGGTGTAAATTGTCCCTAGTGTGTGTATGATAGTGTTAATGTGCGGGGATCGCTGGTCGGCACAGACTTGGTGGGCTGAAGGGCTTGTTATTGTGCTGCATCTCTAAACTGAACTAAACTAAATTGCTCATCACCTTGACGGCTTGATTGGAAATTATGTCCCCTGTTTCTATATTCCTCTTTGAGGGTTAGCATTCTCTTTCTATTTATTACTATGAGACCCCTTGGAATCTGACATGTCTCAATAAGATCATGCAGTCCAAATGCCTGTGTTTGGCCTCTCAATGGTGGTGGACAAGGCTGAAGATAGACAGCTTGATGTGGCAGAAGGAAGTGGAGTTGAAATGACACGTGACCAGAAGCTCAAATTGGTCACTGAGGCCAAAGGCAGGTGCTCCACAAAACCCGTGCAGTCAGGAAGTGATGGGGATGGGATGGGTTTCTGGAAATGTCCAACAATGGCTAAATGGTTCAATGGCTCTTTATGTCATCCTTGAACCAGCCCAGTGACATTCTTTTGCACAACCACAAACGCAAGTCACCATATTTTGACATTGTTTACAAGGAAATAGCCCAAAGTCCAGAGTCCAAAGTCCAGTCCTCATGCTGGAAGTACTGGAGCCCCAGATCCATGTAAGCCCAGGCAAGTCCCAGGCTGCTGCAGCCCCATGACCCAACGTCCCTCTCCTTGCCCGACTGCCTCTGTGTCTCAGGGGCACCTCCTGCAGCCGACCTTGAAGGCGTTGGAGGCAATACCCCGGTCCCTCTCCTACCGGCCCACTCCTCGCGTCCGTCACCACCCTCTTCCTTGACTCTCCGGCCTTCGGGGCTTCCGAGCTTCCCCCTTGTCAGCGGCGGCCTGCCGGGCCCTTCTACGCAACAGCGAACCAGGCCTGACACCACACATGGCCACGGGTGGTCAGCCGGGTCTTTGTTCATGTCGGCTGCTGGGTCTTTGACCTTGTCGGTCTTTGTCCCGTTCTTGCACTTTGCTTGGCACCACGGTGTCTATTCGGCCCGCTCAGTAGTTCTGTGGTCAGAAACAATAACTGAGAGAAATGGAAAACAAGAATAAAGGAAATGACGTTCTGTCTTTTCCCCGTGACGTTTTGCCGAATGCTGGTGAGATTGGTGAAGAAATATATGCCGTTTCTTCACATTCCCCAACAAATGAGCAGCATAATTAAGGATTCAACAACTGTGAAATTTAAACTAGGTCACTTAATCCTCTGTGTTTTAGCAGCTTTTAAGAAAAGCAGGGCTAAATCTGTCAATAAAATCCAACTCCACTTGACTAAGCATCCTTTTAGCAATGAAAGAATCAATGCAATCATTTGCAAGTGCAAAGGATAGATGGAATTGACTGTATTTTAATTATGGTTATTAAATAAATCTACTGTGAGGCATTTGGTTGGTAGCATGGAGAGTTTCCTATTTCCTATAGTTTAGTTTACAGGCACAGAGCGGAAACAGGCCCTTCGGCCCACTGAGATTGCACCGACCAATGATACCCATTCGCTAGCACTACCCTGCACACTAGAGACAATTTGCAATTTTTACAGAACATATTAACCAACAAACTGTACATCTTTGGAGTGTGGGAGGAAACCGGTGCAACTGGAGAAAACCCACGCGGTCACGGGGAGAATGTACAAAGTGTGTACAGAGAGTACCCGTAGTCAGGATCGAACCTGGGTCTCTGGCACTGTAAGGCCGCAACTCTCACGCTGCACCAATGTGCCGCCCCTAAAGATTCCTATTAGAATGCATATTGAATGCAGGTTTAGTGGACTGGAAATTCAAGGATGCGCATTTTAGAACACATGATAACGGGATAGAGAGTGGCGAAGGCACATGACAAGGAGTGGGGCTCATATTGTGAGGGTGAAAGGTCATGTGGCAATTACATGGAGCAATCAATGGTGTGGCTGGTGAGGGCCCCTACAACATGGCCAGTGTTTTATACTTCACATAGCATTGAAGGTCCATTCAAATCCTTGATAGCTTTGACAGAAAGGATTTTGCTTTTGCTTTGGAAAACCCTGTTGCAGGTGTGCAGGAAGCGAGGTCTTGGCACGGTGGTGCAGCGGTAGAGTTGCTGCCTTACAGCGCTTGCAGCGCCGGAGACCTGGGTTCGATCCCGACTTCGGGTGCTGTCTGTACGGAAGTTTGATCCAAGATCTTCGGTTTCTTCCCACACTCCAAAGACGTACAGGTTTGTAGATTAATTGGCTTGGTAATTGTAAAAATTGTCCCTAGTGTGTGTAGGATAGTGTTAATGTGTGGGGATCGCTGGTCGGTGCGGACCGGGTGGGCTGAACGGCCTGTTTCCGCGCTGTATTTCTAAACAACTAAACTAAACTAAACTCCACGCTAAATTGCCTAAGGCCCGATTAGTTTAGTTTAGAGATACAGAAAGGAGACAGGCCCTTCGGCCCACCAAATACACATGGACCATCAATCACGCATCCACACTAGTTCTATGTTATCCCACTTTATCATCACTCCATACACATTGGCGGCAATTTTTCAAAGGCCGATTAACGTGTAAATTTCAGTTTCAGTTTCGTTTATTGTCACGTGTACCGAGGAAAAGTGAAAAGCTTTTGTTCCGTGCTATCCAGTCAGCAGAAAGACAATATGTGATAACCTGCATGTCTTTGAGATGTGGGAGGAGTGCGATGCACCTGAAATAAACAGTGAGAACTTGCAAACTCCATACAGGTCCCACCCGAGGTCAGAAGCGAACCTGTGTGTCTGGCTCTACTAGCTGCGCCACTGTGCCACCCTCATTGTCTAGCTTCCCTGCCTGACTCAAGAGTGTGAAAAGCCAGTGAGGCCAGCCCGTCACATTCAATCAGGGGGGGCTGTGGATGAGCAGGGTGGAGACTCCGGGCAGTGGGTAGATCCAGCACAATCTTTCGTCAAGCAATAGATACAAGCCTCTGCACAGACCAGAATGACGTGTTAATGAATCAGGCAGTGAGTACATTGCACTGTGTGGGATCAAGGAGATATTAGGCAAGCATGCCTTACTGAAAAGGCAGAGGAGGAATTAATTAGTTGAAAGGCTTTCAGCTACCTCCATATCTGAATGGACTGATGAAGTCAATATGGTGAGAAGTAGTTATGCTACAATCTCCGAAACTTACTACAGGTGCACAACCTTTTATCCGAAGATCCAAATAACGAAAACCTCCGAATAGCGGCCATTTTTTCGGTCCTTGAAGAAAGGTCCTTGAAAACGTTCACCGAGGGCGGCCCGCAGAGGTGACAGCGGAACCTCCGGTCGGTCCTCGAAGAAAGGGGAACTAAATCCCCATTCATAAAAGAGAAGATGAGGGTATATTGCGCGGGAGGGTTAATAATTGACAATATGCTGCTGCCTGCCCGCTGAATTAAAAAGTTCCCACGGTAGACTCACGATATACAGTGTTTCGTGAGTCTTGCGTGGGAACTTTTTAACTCAGCGGGGCAGGCAGCAGCAGATTGTCGCTCGCTTCAGTATCACCCCACCTACACCCCTCTGCTTCCCGGCCATGTGTGTGACCCCTTCCCTCCCCAGCTCCCCGCCCATTGCACCGGCGCGGGGGCTTTGCACTGTCTTCACGTCGGTGATTGCAGCAGGACCGTGACAGGACCAATTGGACACCGACCACCAGGCCCACCGCAAGCACGGAGATCCCAGAGACCCACAGCCAACAGCAGCCCAGCCCAGCCCCACTCCAACTACAGAAGAACCTGGGTTGCGGATGACGGGGCGCAGCTCGGGGCGTCGTAGGGGCCCATCGGGGAGCGGCCACTCAAAGCCACGCCGGGAGATGTAGGGCCCTGCCCCGGTCTTGATGTTGGAGCCCCCGGCGGGCGCTAGCAAGTCCGCGGCAATTTACAGCCGCGCCGGGCGTTGTAAGGCCCCCCTCCAGGTCACTCTCAACCTCTATGATGTTTGCTCTCAACCCCGTAATTCGGGCGGGAGAAGTCGCCGCTGCCGGTGCCCCGCAAAGCAGTCTCCCACCGGAGACCCGCGAGCTCCCGGTGTCACCATCCACCGGAGTCGGGTCGCAGCAGCTCGCCCCCGCAACTCTCCACGCTCCGAAGCTGGCTAGCTCCACGGAGGTAGGTCCGTAGGTCCACAGCTCCCACCGCCGCCCACCGGCCCCCAGGCCCACTGCAAGCACGGAGATCCCAGAGACCCACAGCCAGCAGCAACTCCAGCCCAGCCCCGCTCCAACTCCAGAGGAACACGTAGGGGCAGAAGCTGATGGTGTGCAAGGTACGTCTTGTTCTTGGGGTGGCGGATGAGGGGGCGCAGCTCGGGCTGTGGGCGAACTGCCAGTTGTCACCGTAGTGGCCAAAGATCATAGAGGAGCTCCTCTATGATCTTTGGTAGCGGCCCATCGGGGAGCGGATTCCTCTGGAGGGGGAGGGGGAGGGGGTATTGTGCTGTTTGATCGCCCCCTGCTATCCCAGGGACAGGGAGACACAGCGGCTTTTTAGACTGGTGGGCAATCACTTCCAAAGTTCTGCCCACACAGTCAGTACACCTCTCCTACACTGTATTTCATACAAACATTTATTCTGCAAGAAAAAACGACATTGAAGACTCAAACTCGCGATCGAGTAACTGCCAGGATCAAGGCGCAAACTCGCGACCTTGCGGATATGAGCCGAGCACTCTACCACTGAGCCAGCCATTAAAATCTACGCTAAAAAATTTCCATTCCGAAGACCGACAAATTATGAATTACGAAAAGTGTCTGGTCCCAAGGCTTTCGGATAAAAGGTTGTGCACCTGTACTGCAGTGAGAGGCAGACTGGACAACACTGTATTGACTGCGAGAAGGGTTTCGACCCGAAACATCACCCATTCCTTCTCCCCAGACATGGAGGTGGACTGGAGGTTGAGAACGACCTAGGACTTGGCATCCACCTCTGCAATTGGATTCTTGACTCTCTGACACATAGACCCCAATCAGAAAGGATAGTTAACAAACCATCCTCCACTATAATTCTCAATACCGATGCCCCACAGGTTGCATTCTCAACCCCTTACTGTTATTCCTTATAACCTCATGACAATGCAGCCAAACTCTGCTCTAACACCATTTACAAGTTTAGTGATGGCACCAAAGTGGTGGACTGAACAATTATAAGAAGGAGTTCAGGAAGGAGAAAGTGAGTAAGCTTTCAAAACAACATCCTCTTTTGAAGAAGGGACCCGACTCGAAACATCACCCATTCCTTCTCTCCATAGATGCTGTCTGACCCGTTGAGTTACTCCAGCACTTTGTGTCTATATTCTCCGTCAATGTCAGCGAGATGAAGGTGCTAGTTATTGCTTTCAGGAAACAAGGTGGTGTACCAGCTCAGGTCAACATTAATGGCGCTGAAGTGAAGATGGTCAGAAGCTTTGTTCTTGGGAATAACTATCATTAATAAACAGTCCTGGTCCAACCACATTGAAGCTAGGCCAATAAAGCAAACCAACAATACTTCCTGAGAAGACATGGGAAATTCAGCATATCACCAACAATTTTTACCAATTTCAATGGATGCACTGTAGAAAGCACCCTATCAGGATGTATAACAACTTGGTTTGGTAACTGCTCAGCCCAGGATTGCAAGAAATTGCAGAGAGTTGTGGATGCAACCCAGTCCATCCCACAGACCAGCCTCTGAACCACTGACACCATCTGTCATTCCGACTACACCTTTCTTCTGGCGGGCAAAATATACAAAGGTTTGAAAGCATATACCACTGATTCAGAAACAGCTTAATTCCCACTGTTATCAGTCTACTAAATGGACCTCTTATATGCCGTCTGAAGAAGGGTTTCGGCCCGAAACGTTGCCTTTTTCCTTTGCTCCAGAGATACTGCTGCACCCGCTGAGGTTCTCCAGCTTTTTTGTGTACCTCTTATATGCTAAGGAGTAATCCTGATCTCCCAACCTACCTCATTGCTGCCCTTGCACTTTTCTTTTGTTTTGCCTACACTTTCTCCGTGGCTGTAACACTGCAATTCTTTAGCACGACATTCTGCACTTTGGTTATTTTTTCCCTTGTACTAGCTGTTGTCCTTATGTATGGCTTGATTGCACACATGTGGATAGCATGGAGGAGGAGGAGCCATCTTGGGGAACGGCTGCTAGCCAGCAGCCGTCCGTTTTAATTCGCCTTTTTAAAAAGTTTTTAGTGAGTCCTGTTTTTTGTCCGTAGGGGATATGGACTTTTTAATGTGTGGGGTAGGGGTTAATTTTACTTCTAGGTCCCTACCTGGTCGGTGAGGCAGCTTTTTCTCCAGGCTGCCCGTTGACCCGTCCTCGTGGCCTACCAGCGGGCATGGAGCGTCGTTTCCTGGCGGGGACCGCCCAGCACCTCGGCCTCGGTGGCGGCACAGCGCTGGAGCGCTATTGCGGAGCGGAGCGGGCGATGCCTTGCCTGGGTCGCCGCGCTGGATCGACGCGCTGGAGCTCTGGTGAGCTGAGACCGCCTTGTTCAACACCTCCGGGCTGCGGGTCTGCGGAGCGGAGCGGGCGGCGCCGACTTCAACATCGGGAGCCTGGGAGCTCCAAACCGGCGCGGCCTTGTCGGCTTCGGAAGCCGCGGTCTCCAGCTAGATAGCGGCCGTTCCAGGTGGCCCAGCCGCTGAGAGGACTCTCCCGACGCCGGGGCAAGACCACCCGGTGAGAACGGCCAGGAACATCGGGCCTCCGTAGAGGCAATTGCGGTGGCCTCAATAGGCCTGACTTTGGAGTGAACTTGGGGTAGGGACTGGACATTGTGCCTTCCCCCACAGTGGTATCCATTGTTGGGGGGATGATTTTTTGTCTGTAAGGTAATCCTGTTAGTCTTTGTCCAAGATGGCTGCCATGAAGGGAGAGTGGACGCTGGCGTGCTTTAGCTGCCGCTGCTCTCTCTTCACATTGTGTTTTTGATTTTTGTTTTTGGACTGAATTCTGTTTTTAATTTGTGTTTCTGTGATGTCTTTATTATTTATTTTATTCTGATTATATGTTTATATTTCCTGTTAACCTATGTAAGGTGTCCTTGAGATGTCTGAAAGGCTCCCAATAAATAAAATTTATTTTTATTATTATTATAGCACGCAAAACAAAGTTTTTCACTATATCAGTCCATGTGATGATAATAAACCAAAACCAATTTTAATTGAAGATAGACACACAATGCTGGAGTAACTCAGCAGGGTCCCAACCCGAAACGTCACCCATTCCTTCACTCCAGAGATGCTGCCTGACCCACTGAGTTACTCCAGCATTTTGTGTGTATCTTCGGTTTAAACCAGCATCTGCAGTTCCTTCCTACCAATACTAAATAATCTGTCCCAGCATTGGGCTGTATAAAACTGTTGTTGTTGCTGGGCTGCGGAGAAAGGCAGAACTCAACTAAAATAAGTTAGTCTTTGAGATATTAATTATATCAAATGGGTTTATCTCTAATTGTTCTAAATACTCTTAAAGCAGTTGGGAAATTGCTTTGAGAGCTGCCAGATCACTTAGCTCATTAAAGGACTGCTGTCAGAGGAATATCTTTATTTTCATCCCTGCTGTTAATTCTCAGCCTTCAGTTTGCACATTAGTTCTGAGGATAGGTCCAGGCCATTTGGGACAAGAAATGTTGCAGCCAATAAAGTATATTTATATTGTAGTCGCTTTAATAACTTAACTGCTGCGGCAGCCAATTTATGCATAGCTAATTCCTTACACAAGATAACCAGGTTCATCACAAAGCCATCTCACAACTTTCCGTGATGCAGCACTAAAAATCATATTGACCCTTGAAAGGGAACTAAAGGAGCAGTACCACACAAAGAATCACTTTAAAGTTTAGTTTAGAGATACAGTGTGGAAACAGACCCTTCAGCCCACCGAGTCCTCGCTGACCAGCGATCATCCGTTCACTAGTTCTATTTTATCTCACTTCCGCATCCTACACACCAGGGGCATTTTGACAGAATCCATTTAACCTACAAACCTGCACGTCTTTGAAATGCGGGAGGAAACTGGAGCACCCGGGGAAAGCCCACGCCATTACAGGGAGAAGGTACAAACTCCGCACAGATAGCACCCATAGTCAGGATCGAACTTGGGTCTCGGGTGCCATGAGGCAGCAGCTCTACCCAGTGCCACTGTGCTGCCCTTAGGAAAAAATTGAGGTGCTTCACCAGAAAAGAAACCACACCTTTTACTATATTTTGTTGTTAAAACAGAGTTATGGATCAGCACGGTGCTGTTTGTGAAAGTGGCATAAAGGACATTAACATCATTTCTAAGTTTCAGTGAATCCCTGCTGTGCTTTCACAAGTAAAGGGCCTGTCCCACTTAGGCGATTTTTTCAGTGATAGCCGAAAAATAGGCTGTCGCCACATGGTTGCGGCGTGACGTGAGGTGACGCCTGCATTGTCGTGAGCCGTCACCTCGTGTCACCACGACACTATTTCTTGTCGCTGCTGGATTTTGAAATGTTCAAAACCTCTCGGCGACTGTGGGCTTGACGTTGCCTGACGTTGTCTGCCTTCTCCTGTCGTAGGTTGTCGTAGGTTGTCGCCAGGATGACGCCTGGTGACGTTGTTTGTCGCCGGGTCATGACCTCGATTAGTTCCATTGGCGACAACCTAAGTCACCCTATGTCAACCGGCGACAGTTCAGTCGTCTTCATTTGGTGGAGGTAGGTTGACTTCGGATGTCGTAGATTGTCACCTGTGTGGTCGTAGGTTGTCGTAGGTGTGGTCGTAGGTGGACGTCCCGAGTCGCGAGGAATTGTGTCGCCAGTTGACGTAACTTGTTGTAACTTGATGTCGACTAAGTGGTAGCTTGTCGTGGACATTGTCGTGGGGTGGGTGAGTTTCCGGTGTCACGCCGCAACAGTGACTGTCGCGACAGTTGCCTAAAAAATCGCCATAGTGGGACAGGCCCTTAACTGGTTACACTGTTGCGGTCCCCATTGATATGTTGCCAGTTCGAATGTGGATGCGTACTGTGTGTGGAATAGCTGCCTAGTGTTCCAGCAAAGTGCTAAACCAATTTATTGGTATTGAAGGTGGAATTATAGTAAAATAAATAGGAGCCTAATGTAGGGATTATTTTTATCCATGAGTTCCAATGATGACCTATAATAATAATAATAAATTTTATATTTAATGGGCGCCTTTCATACAAAATCTCAAGGACACCTTACATAGTAATCGGAATAAAAACATATAATCGGAGTAAAACAAGTAATTAAAGACATCACAATGACACAAATTAAAAACAGAATTCAATCCAAAAACAGAAAATCAAAAACACAGTGTGAAGAGAGAGCAGCAGCAACCAATTCGTGCCAGCGTCCACTCTCCCTTCACGGCAGCCATCTTGGACACAGACCTACAAGACTACAGTTAGACAAAAAAAAATCATCCCCCCACAGTGGATAGCACTGTGGAGGAAGGCACAATGTCCAGTCCCCACCCCTTGTTCACCCCAAAGTCAGGCCTATTGGGGCCACCGCAATTGCCTCTACGGAGGCCCGATGTCCCTGGCCGTTCTCACCGGGTGGTCTTGCCCCGGCGTCGGGAGAGTCCTTTCGGCGGCTGGGCCACTTGGAACGGCCGCTTCTTGGTTGGAGCCCGCGGCTGCCGAAGCCGACAAGGCCGCGCCGGTTTGCGCTCCTAGGCTCCAGATGAAAAAGTCGGCGACCGCTCTCCTCACTGCCGCCTTGCCGCCTCTACGCAAGCCGCCTCTCCGCTCCGCAAACCCGCAGCCCGGAGATGTTGCTCACGGCGGTCCAGCTCGCCAGAGCTCCAGCGCGGCGACCCAGGCAAGGCATCGCCCGCTCCGCTCCGCTCCAGCGCTCCAGCGCTCCAGCGCTCCAATGCAGTGCCGCCACGCAGGCCGAGGTGCTGGGTGGTTCCCGCCAAGAAACGGCGCTCCAAGCCCGATGGTAGGCCACGACGACGGGTCGACGGGTAGCCCGGAAAAAAGGCTGCCACACCGACCAGGTAGGGACCTATAAATAAAGTAACACCTACCCCCCCACATTAAAAGACCATATCCCCTACAAACAAAAAAACAGGACTCACTAAAAACTAAAAAAAAAACGAATTTAAGACGGACGGCTGCTGCTAGACCTAAGGGGTAGGGAGATGGCATCTTCCATTTATGATTAAACATGAGGTATAGAAGTGCGAAAACGCACACCACCAGATGCAGGGAGTTTCTTCCCAGCTGTCATCAGCCAACTAAACCATCCAATCAACAACTACAGAGCAGTGCTGAGCTACAATCTACGTCATTGGAGACCCTAAGATTCTCGTCCTCGGACTTTACTGGACTTTATGTTGCACTATACGATGTTCTCTTTATCCCGCATCTGTACATTGTGGACGGTTAGATTGTAATCATGTATAGTCTTTCGGCTGACTGGATAGCAGGCAACAGAAAACATTTCACTGTACCTCGGTACATGTGACAATAAACTAAACTAATCTAAACTCTAAGCATGAAAAGTAGCATTGAACGCTACTTCTGAACAGAGGCCCAATTGAATTAAAAGGAAGTAAAACCTAACAGCAGAAATAAATATGTATAACTACTTCACTTCTATGCACGGAGACACGACAAACTGCAAATGCTGGAATCTTGCTTCAAATACAAAGTGCTGGAGTAACTCAATGTGTCAGGCAGCATCTCTGGAGGACATGGATAGGCAATCCTTCTTCACACTTATGTGTGTGATTAGCAAGTACACCAGAGAGTGAATTTTTAAGCCGATACATTGTTTTCATTATCCCCATTGTCATGAGTTAGGAGCTGCATAATTATAGAAGCCTTGGGCAATACCAGTAAAGGAGGCTATCTGCACACTTATGAGTGTTATACATATATATTGCCTACACTACACTATATGTGCATCAATAATGCATTTTGTTTGTGCCATTATTTTCCTTTCACCTGCCATGGAGCATCTGTACTGGACTGAACTAATGGAAGTCTTATCTCGAGGAAGGTAAAGCCATTAACCAAAGTATTGCCCCAAGGGAGAGATGTGTCTTAGGAACACGAGGACAAAAGGAGTGCTAGGAATAGAATTCAATAGATGTGACACTAGCAGAGCAAAGGTCCACTTAAAGTATGTTGGTTTATCATTGTCTGTAGCATCAGTAAAGTTCAGCCCTTTATATTTTGTTCAATGACTGGCTTTCAACAGAAGAGTTCTTGCTGTGTAGAAACATAAAAAATAAGTGCAGGAGTAGGCCATTTGGCCCTTCGAGCCAGCACCGCCATTCAATATGATCGTGGCTGATCAAACAAAATCAGTACCCCGTTCCACTTTTTCCCCTATATCCCTTGATTACATTAGCCCGAAGAGCTAAATCTAACTTTCTCTTGAAAACATCCAGTGAATTGACCTCCACTGCCTTATGTGGCAGAGAATTCCACAGATTCTATGTGAAAAAGTTTTTCCTCATCTCAGTCCTAAATGCCCTAAGCCTTATTCATAAACTTTGACCCTTGGTTCTGAAATCACCCAACATTGGGCACATTTTTCCTGCATGTAGCCTGTCCAATCCCTTAGGAATTTTATGTTTCTATAAGATCCCCTTTCCTCCTTCTAAATTCCAGTGAATAGAAGCCCAGTCGACCCGTTCTTTCATAATATGTCAGTCCCGCCATCCCGGGAATTAACCTGGTGAATCTACGCTGCACTCCTTCAATAGCAAGTATGCAATTCTTAGCTAGCCATGGATCTGGATTTTCACTGTGATGACTTGCCCTCTTGCCCTCAGTCAGGGGCTTATAGGTTCAAACTCCATATCAAAAATTGGGCAGAGAGATCAAGTGAGACTCATTCTGTACATTCAGGATAATAATAATAATAATAAATTTTATATTTAATGGGCGCCTTTCATACAAAATCTCAAGGACACCTTACATAGTAAAACATATAATCAGAATAAAATAAGTAATAAAGACATCACAGAGACACAAATTAAAAACAGAATTCATTCCAAAAACAGAAAACCAAAAACACAGTGTGAAGAGAGAGCAGCGGCAACCAATTCGTGCCAGCGTCCACTCTCTCTTCACGGCAGCCATGCTGAGTCATGCTGAGCTTCAGAATTTCATTGCCGCTTATCCCTTTTTTGAATCCTCACCACATTCTCATGATATTGATGAGGTCTATGTATAACCAATCCATTCAGCAATGGGCAGAACTTCACCATTGGAATTCTGGAGTGCAGCCTCTGGATATTGTAACATGGCTGGGAGCTTGTACATGATGTAATACTAGCTGGACACACGAGCCAAAATTCAATCAGGACAAGTATAAAATAGAATGCCAGAGGCTATGGTTCTATTGTTTAGCTCACTTTGCATGAGGTTGCAGGCGAGGGTTCATAGAACATAGAACAGTACAGAACAAGAGCAGGCCCTTCAGCCCACAATGTCTGTGCAGAACATGATGCTAACTCCTAACTGCCTGCCAACTCCTATCTGCCTGCATTTCCATATGCCTATCCAAAAGACTCTTATAGTATCTGCCTCAACCACCACCCCGACAGCACATTCCAGGCACTCACCACTCGCTTTGCAAA
The DNA here is from genome assembly GCF_010909765.2 of Amblyraja radiata. Classification (NCBI taxonomy): domain Eukaryota; kingdom Metazoa; phylum Chordata; class Chondrichthyes; order Rajiformes; family Rajidae; genus Amblyraja; species Amblyraja radiata. Next base: position 12,968,400 of record NC_045977.1, read on the forward strand.
ACATAACTTGCCCGACGCATCCTTATACTTATAAAAAACTCTGATCTTGGATGTTCAAAGGTTCAAAGGTTCATTTATTGTCACATCCACCAATTGGTGTAGTGAAATTCAAGTTGCCATTGCAGCTCATTAATAAGAATACAACATAACATCATAAAGGAATTTAACGATAAACATAAAAACATCCCCCCACAGTGGTTCCCTTCTCGCCGGGTGATGGTGCTCCGGCGTCGGGAGAACCCTCTCAGCGGCTTGGGACACCTGGAAAGGTCGCTTCCTTACCAGAGACTGTGGCTTCCGAAGCCAACAGGCCGCGCAGGACGGAGCTCCACCACTGACGATCTCGCCGAGAGATCCCAGGCACCCGATGTTAAAGTCAGCGCCGCCGCCCGCGGCTGGCCGCTCCACAGACCCGCAGCTCCGCGATGTTCAATCGGCGGACTCAGCATACCGGTCGGCGCGGCGACCCTGACAAGGCATCGCCCACTCTGCGATAGCGCTCCAGCGTTGTGCCACCGCCGAAGCCGTGGTTCTGGCCGGTCCCCTCAGGAAACACCACTCCAGACCCGATGGTAGGTCACGAGAAAAGCCGCCTCTCCGACCAGGTAGGGACTAGGAAAAGCAGTTTCCCCCTTCCCCCCCCCCCCCACCCCCCACATAAAAAAGAATAGACCTCCAAACAAAACACTTTTTTAACACTAAAAATAAAAAAATAAAAAAGACAGACAGCTGCAGGCAGGGCAGCCATATCCTACTGGACGGTGCCCCGTGCATTTATGTGTATTTATTTGTGTGATGTTCGTGTGCGTTTCACATCTCCTCGAAAACACATGCGAACGGTGCAATTTTTACATATTCTGATAGAGATTTACGCCGTGGTGTCAAAAATCTCCTTATCTGAAAAATTCATGCATTATTTCTTGAGTTATTTATGAAAATGCTCACAAATTTCATATAACTTGGAAAATAAACGAGATGGGCTCGCCGGTAACGTCACAATGGCTCTGCTCCTCACGGTCTGCTGTCCAATGTTCCACGCGCAGCGAGTGATGTCACCCCCTCACCCCCCGGTTCTTCAAAAGATGCAGAAAGAACAAGCAAGTGGGCTCCGTACTGCAGCTCCCGAGTGCTTCCAAGGGTTTCCGAGGGTTTCTGAGGGTTTCCCCATCCTGGAAAACAGATTCTGACATGCAGTAGTTTATATTATTGTGAAGTGGTGTTATTGTGCAGCACTGTAAACTAGGTCTAGTTAAGGTTTGTCAAAGTCTAGACTACTTGTGCAAGTGCTGTGAGAGAACCACATTTTGAAGCTTTTTATCATTCCATCTAAATCCAAACATTTTCCTCTCCTACTCAGCTGTTAACCTCCCTGAGATGAGAAGCAATAATGGCAAGACAGAGGGCGAGTTTGTATTTATTTATTCTCGAGAGTCTCGAGCATTTAAGCAATTACCTCTCGAACACCTCCGCTCAGTCTGCAATAACCTACCTGAACTCCCGGTGGCTCAGCACTTCAACTCCCCCTCCCATTCCCAATCCGACCTCTCTGTCCTGGGTCTCCTCCATTGCCAGAGTGAGCAACAGCGGAAATTGGAGGAACAGCACCTCATATTCCGCCTGGGGACCTTGCGTCCGGATGGCATTAACATTGAATTCTCCCAATTTTGCTAGCTCTTGCTGTCTCCTCCCCTTCCTTAACCCTCTAGCTGTCTCCTCCCACCCTCCCATCCGCCCGCCCTCGGGCTCCTCCTCCTCCTCCCCTTTTCCTTCCTTCTCCCCCCCACCCCCCATCAGTCTGAAGAAGGGTTTCGGCCCGAAACGTCGCCTATTTCCTTCGCTCCATAGATGCTGCTGCACCCGCTGAGTTTCTCCAGCAATTTTGTGTACCTAAGCAATTACCTTAACTCCTCTTCACAAAATACTGACATCTCAAATTTGCTGCACTCCGTTTCACCACCTGTGGGAAGGGTAATATTATTATGGTGTAAAAAAAAAATCAATGCCCATTCAGTTTTAATAAAGTGAAACATAATATTCCACTTACTTCTTTCTCCTTCATCACTTCACATTGTTTCAAGTAATGTTATTAATTGATTACTGTAAGGATGTTCTTTTGCTTTTCAATACAAAAAGTGTATTAAGTGTGTGTGTACCATAGAATAGCCAAATAGCCCCAGGATCAATGGGATCTCTTCTTTGTATTTCCATTACAAATGTATCGCAAAACTGCTATTAAGTTCAGCCCTCTTGGTGGAAAATGTTGGAGAAAGTGTCAGAGGGTAGTTAATCTGTGGAATTCATTGCCACAGGGGGCTGTGAATGCCAAGTCAGTGGATATTTTTAAGGCAGAGATAGACAAATTCTTGATTAGAACAGGTGTCAAGGGTTATGGGGAGAAGCAAAATGGGGTCCGGAGGCAGAGGTCAGCCATGATTGTATGGCGGAGTGGACTCAATGGGCCGAATGGCCTAATTCTACTCCTCTAACTTCTGAACGTGAACTTGTGAAAGTGCTTTAGAAGCTCCGTCAAAAAGCAGATTTAATCACCCTTCTGCCTTATGATTCAAATGAAATAGTTTCACAACAATTTCAGTGGCTATTGAATAGCATGGCCTTTTGCGTCCTTCCATTTCATTACTCCTTGCCTCTATTCCATGAAGCCCTGAACCTTTTGCTTCATTGCCGAGAGGCCAGCTTGCTATCAGAACATCGTAGGCTGAATTTTTGCACAATAGCACTGAGCAGTTTACAGTAATTGCACTAAATCCACCCCGCCATAATCCCTTATTAACGACTACTTCCTCCCCCCCACCCCCACCCCTCTCCCCAACCAACTGGTGCAAAGCTGATAATCTGCTTATTGTGAAGCTCACCTCAGTTAAATGGCTTAATTAATAAAAACGGAGTGAGTTCTCAATTGGTTCATTATCAGCTAAACATATTTCCCCCCCAGGAACTGAACTGTCAGCTTCTTTGCTTTGCATTGCTCAGTAACGCGCTGAAGCGCACCATGTCAGAGAGAGGACAGTGAGTTTATGTAATACTCTTTATGCCTTCAGCAGCCCACAGGTGATTTACAATGACTGAAGGTCTTTGGAAGTGTCACCGCTTCTGTAACATAGGAAAGGCAACAGTCACCTTGTGTACAAAATGCCCTCACCACAGCAATCTATTTACAATCTGCATAAATGTAAAGGGCTGCAATAGAATTTTGATTTGTTATAATATTAAAGAAAGGATGCAGATAAGGTATAATGGAATTTCACCAGACAAAACATGTGCACTTTTATTCAGGTTCAGAGTGACGCATCCTGGATCTTGCCGACACAGAGTGCTTTTCCCAATGCTGAAAAACATTGTAGGCCATTCAGAGTTTGTGGAATAAATTACATAGAGCAAATCTTTCTTCTCTTTCCTTACTCCCCACCTGTTCACATGATGACAAGGGGCAGCATGGCAACGCAGCAGTGGAGTTGCTGCCTTACAGAGTCAGAGACCTGGGTTTGATCCTGACTACGGCTGCTGTGTGTGTAGAGATTGTACGTTCTCCCCGTGACCTGCATGGGTTTTCTCCAGGAGCTTCGGTTTCCTCCAACACTCCAAAGACGTACAGGTTTGTAGGCTAATTGGCTTGGTAAACTTGTAAATTGTCCCTAGTGCTGTGTTGGATGGTGTTGGTGTGCGGTGATCATTGGTAGGGCACAGTCCCAGTGGAAAGAAGGGCCTGTTTCCATGTTGTTTCTCTAAACTAAACTTTAAAAAGACAAGGTCTTAATAACAGTTTTAACATATTATTATGGTTTGCTGATCATATTAAGGATGGTAGACCGTGTGACATTGTACCAACAAAGATGGATTGGAGTGGAAATCTGTCCACGATTGCAGGCACTAAGCAGTCAATGTATCAGCACTGAATTCTTCTTCTGTAATTTGGCTCCATGGACTGAAATCTGACAGAGTTTTCGTGATTAGTACAAGTGTCACAGGTTATGGGGAGAAGGCAGGAGAATGGGATTAGGAGGGAGAGTTAGATAAACCATGATTGAATTGTGGAGTAGACTTGATGGGCCGAATGGCCTAATTCTACTGTGGCCTCACAGAGGGTGGTGAATGTCTGGAATTCTCTTCCCTGGAGCACACTGGAGGATAGCTCATGGGAATTATTTAAAGTGGAGGGTGCCAATTTTTTGAAAGATCAGAGAAGTAAGGTCGAAGATAAGACACAAAATGCTGGAGTAACTCTGCGGGACAGGCAGCATCTCTGGAGAGAAGGAATGGGTGACGTTTCTGGTCGAGACCCTTCTCAAAGCATCACCCATTCCTTCTCTCCAGAGATGCTGCCTGACCCGCTGAGTTACTCCAGATTTTTGTGTCTATCTTTGGTTTAAACCAGCATCTGCAGTTCCTTCTTTCACGGAGAATTAGGGTCCATGGGGAAGGGGCACTGGCCAGTTGAAGCTGGCAAAGATCAGACATGGCCTTATTGAATTGCGGGCAATCACGAGGGGCCTAGAGATCCGGGTTCAATCCAGACCATGGGTGGCCAATTGCTGCTCCTATTCTTCTGTGTTCTTTGCCATGCTTGGCTCAGCTGCAGGGATGGAGGTACTTGTGTTATGATGGTCTAGTCAGGTCTTGTGATGGGCGAGGCTGACTCAGAGTACCAGTTGCTCTTTACCTATCTGAGTGGATGAATCACAAAGCTCTCAAAACACCCCATCAGGTAATATTGTTTGCACATTCTCCATTGTGGGAATTTTTAAAAATCGTAGAAACAAGAAACTGCAGATGCTGGTTTACAAAATACACAAAGTGCTGGAGTATCTCAGTGGGTCAGACATCATTCATGGAGAACATGAATAGGCGATGTTTCGGGTCAGGACCCTTGTTCAGACTCACAGAGGGCAGTGAATCTCTAGAAATCTTCTCCCTAGAAGGTACTCACAATTTTGTCCCATTTAATATTTTGGTTGTTGAAAATTAATGTACATGTGGAGAGGGATAGACGCTGAATACTGCCTGCTGCCGTTAGAAAGTCTGTTCTTTCATCTTCCAAAGTTCTTTGAAATTTCCGAAAAATAATTCACAATTTTACCTGATTTTTGATAGTTTCGTATTTCAAACTTGTCTGATGATGATCAAACCACAATTTCATGAATGAATCATAAAGTGTAGGTAGGAAATTTCAATAGCTGTTGATATTCATTTGCTGTAGCGTGGAATGTTTGATAAAGCAATGAAATATTTAAAATTGTAAAATAGTAAGATTAAATGAGAACTTACCAATTTGAAGTTTGATCTTTATTTTATGAGGAGTAACGTTGAGGGATTACGTGAAGAACCCGCCAGGACGCATGCGTGTCATTCTTCAAAGCAGCGGTGTGAAATCACAGAAAACAGTAATGAACTGAACATAGTAATATAAGAGAACCATAATACCAGTTGAACTTTATGATCGAGGGTGGGAGCGGAGGGCACGTAATCCCTCAACGTTACTCCTCATAAAATAAAGATCAAACTTCAAACTGGTAAGTTCTCGTTTAATCTTACTATTTTACTTTGGGGTCACGTGAGTGACTACGTGAAGATTTCAAAGCTCTGTGATTTCATGCCGTGGAAACGAGTCCATGCCTCACATCTGCCTTAATTGACTAAGGGAGGAAATTGTGTTAACATATTCAAACATGAATCTGACATTGAAAAACCATGACGAATTTATTAACAACAAAATTATAGCCCCTGTCTTATGGGGTAAATCATGATACAGAACTTAAAATTGATTCTGCAAATGTCACAGGTTTAACCACTGGTTTATTGTAGTATTGTTGAAACGTTTTTTCCTTTGACCATCCTGCTGTCCCCAGGATTTGGTCCATAGGTACGTTCAATTCCATTGCTGCCGATGTAGCTGCAGCCCTGGTGGAATGAGATTTGAATATGTTAGTATCCACCCCAGCGGTTGTTAAAACCTGTTTCAGCCATCTGGAAATTGTTTGAACCGATACTCTATTATGGGGCTGTTTGTGGCTGATCAGTAATGCCATCTCATTGCCTCTGAGCCGTTTGGTGTTCTCTATGTATAATAATAAATGTCTCATAATGCATAGACGATCATCTATTGGGTATGCTCTAAATTCTATTTTGAGGCCTGACGATCCCGGTCTGTTCTGTTTGACTAAATCGTGGATGTAAAAAGTTATATTTCTCGTTGAAGAGGTCATATTATCCAGCCTTAATTTATGTAATGACTGAACTCTTTGTGCTGAGACCAAAGCCATCAGCATGACTATTTTGTGTGTTAGTCTTTGCAGGGACAGAGCTGTTGCTGGAGACCAATTCCTCAGTAACTTGAGGACACCACTCACATCCCATATATGGGAGTACCTTGTCCTTGGGGGATTAATATTAAAAATTCCCCTCATAAGTTTGGTTACCAGGGGGTGAGTCGCGACAGAATGACGCTCTGATCCTTGCCACAGATATGCTGAAAGGGCACTTCTGGCGCAGTTAATGGCACTATAACTGAGCCCATCATCATAATGGAGGCTAGCCAGGAATTCCAGAACAGAAGTTATGTTCGTCGTACTGTAAGTGATGTTGTTTCTAAAACAATATATTTCCCACTTCCTGATGTAGACCAGATATTGTTTCTTGGTGGACTGCCTGTGAGCCGCTGAGATTATGTTCAATGTTCGCTCCGTCAGTCCCAGGTCCTGAAGTGGTTTCTTTAGATTCTACAAATCAATAAATTTGTCCTATTATGACATGGATGGCTTTCCCCCGTTACGGGATGAACCAACAAGTCTGGTCGTTTCGGAACGGTGATGCATGGTTCTAAAACCATATTGTGAATCACGGGGAACCATGGTTGAGTAGGCCAATCGGGCACTACCAAAATACCAGTCTTGTTGTATTTTACGTAATACCCGACTGATGAGGCAGAAAGGAGGGAATGCATAGAAAAACTATTTCCCCCAATGCAGCGAAAAGGCATCCATCGCTGATGCCCCAGGGTCTGGTTCCCAAGAAACATAGTTTGGCAACTGGTGATTAAGCCGAGATGCAAATAGATCGATATCTGGTGTTCCGTACTGTGCTACAATATCAGCAAACACTTTGTGGTCCAACATCCATTCGATGTTGTCATTGAATTTGCGTGACCTGGTGTCTGCCACTGAACTGAGGTTACCTGGTAGGTAACTAGCTGATATCCAAATATTTTTCTGAATACACCATTGCCAAATTGTGTTAGCCAGATTATCACATGATACTGATTTGATTCCACCCATATAGTTAATATATGCCACCACGGTGGTGTTATCAATCTGTAGTCTAACATGCTGGTGATGCATTCCTGAACAGTATGATTTTAGACCATAGAACGCACCCAACATTTCCAAATAGTTTATGCCAAGTGTCTGAAGTAATGATGCCTCCTGTGCATTCCATCTACCTCCACAGCTGGAGATGGAATTAGTAGCACCCCAACCATGAGCACTGGCATCAGTTTGTAGCACCACTGAAGGGTTGCTGACAATGATAGGCTGGAACAATGCCGAATGTTATCTCTCCACCATTGTGTAATTCCGTAATTGCTTTGATTGGTAGTTTCATTGGCCTATCGAAATGACCAGTATTGATTTTGAGTGCTTGTAACTTTGCCCTTTGTAAATTTTGGTAATACAAAGGTCCAAACTGTGTGGCTGGAAAAGCAGCCACAATTTTGCCAATTACCCTTGCTACCAATCTAATAGATGGTTCACTGATGTCAATGAGGTTGTTGCAGGCCTCAGTTAAGACTGTAGCCTTGTCCTTTGGTAAAGTCACCAACATGTGAACTGAGTCAATTGTGAACCCCAAGTAATCCATAGTGGTGGAAGGCGTTAGCTTAGATTTAACTGGATGGATGATAAACCCCAGTTTCTCAAACAATTGTTTGGAGGCTGATACAGCTAGTTTGGCTAATTCCAAAGTTTTGCCCACAATTAATATGTCATCTAGGTAAGCCATGACCATATGTTTTAGTTTCCGAAGAAATGCTAGGGCTGGTTTCAAGATTTTGGTAAATAGTCTGAGGGCGGATGTTAATTCATTGGGTAGAGCTCTATACTGCCAGCACTGCTCCATCCAGTTAAATTTTAAATAACGTCTGTGATCCGAATAGTAAGCATCTTTTAAATCGATGCAAGCCATGAAGTAGCCTTTGGAAATCAATTGTTTGGCAGTAACAAAGGTTTCCATTTTGAAATGAATATACTGCACAAATGTATTCAATTTGGTCAAATCTATGATGATGCGGCAACCACCATCTTTTTTGTTTTTTGTAAAGATATTTGACACGAATTCCAGAGAATCGTGTTGGGTTTTTTCAATAACCCCCTTAGTATAAAGTCTCACCAGTTCAGCATGCGCTTCCAGTTTTTCATGTCGTGAAAGCACGAACGTTCGGTTTGGTACATGCTGAACTGGGGGATAGTTTTTGTGCACAAATTCAATTGTATATCCCTGAATACTATTTAGGATATAAGTGTCAGTAGTTATTGCACTCCATGCCTACCAAAAAAAATGTAATCTACCACCAATTTGTGTATTATTTACACTTTCTGTTTTTTGGAAGGAACCAGACCCACCTACCTCCATGGTTACCAGTGGAAGGTTTATTTCTTCCTGTGCAGTCGCCGTAGAGGTTGAGGCACCGGAGTCTGGGTTTGGGTTTGGGGTTTGCGCATCTTCCATGAAGGCCGGTCTGGGCCATGGCCTAAAAAAGACCGCTGTCCTGTATGCCCGGCCTTTGAGCTTTCACCAGCTTCTGTATGTCTTGCTCTGCTGGTGGGTGCGTAAGGGTGCTGTCTTTGTGTGTAGGAGGTCCTTCCTGTTGCCGCCTTTATGAGCCCCAGGGTTTTAGCCTCCTCATCGAGCTCTTTTATCTGTTTTGACAGGTTGCCCCCAAGTAGTAATATTGGTGGCTTAGTATCTCCAGGTTTGCACAGCCCTGCAAACTTTGGGTTTAAGGCTGGGCGGATGGCGTTCTTCCTGAGACTATTGATCTCATACTGCGTATTGCAGAATAATGCCAGTGCGTCTTGCTGTTGTTCTGACATCTCTTTCCCATCCACTGTGCGAGCAAATGCTGTGATCCCCGCTGTCAACAATTTTAGGATTTTCTGAAGCTTTACATCCTGGCTTCTGACTGTCGCTCCAATATGTTTCCAGATACAACTGTTCACCACGGGAACATTGAGGGATACACAATTTGCCGGTGCCAGATATTTGGCAGTGGTGTCCATTACAGCCTGTTCCTGTAGTTGTTTGAATGATAGGAAGTCAATGCTGGATGCTAGTTTTAGTTCTAATTGTTGTCCAATCTGGTCTGGCTGTACAAACTTGGACACCATTTCCAGGAGATTTTCTTCTTCTTGCACCCCCTGCACACTGGATGTCTGTTCAGCAAACCCCCCCTCAGAGCCAGCCAGAATTGGCTCCCAGTACTCCCCTCTGTCGAGGGAGATGCACTGTGCAGCCCTGGGTAAGGTGCTGCCATGGGTGTTTTATATGACCCATGATGACTAGCCTCCATCTCCCGGAGTCTGTCACGGTGGAGCATCTGCTCCATAAGCCGCTCCATTTGGCTCCAGCGATCACGGTCGCTGGCCGCCCGTGGCATTTCCTCAAAGTCGGACTCGTCTGAGTCAACGGCTCTGTTAGTCTTCCGTTTTGCCTTCCCGCCCGGCCGTGGTGTTGATCTGGCCGGCGCGGGGGCCAAGTCGGGCACAGCTGATCCCATTACCGGTGATTCTGGTGCCGCCAGCCGCTGCTGGCTGCCCTGCAACTCCGCGGTCCTCCCCAGCCAGCTTAGATGCAGCCCTTGTAGACTTCTTTGGTTTGTCCATAGTTTCCCCTTCCTGTGAAACAGTATGGGAAACAAACAACGACCGCAGAGTAATTCACTTACCTGCAGGTCTCGGTTTTAAACTTACCGCTGCGGGGGAACGCTCCACCCCGCCTGTCGTTTCGCAATGCGTGAAGCGATATAGCACGCATGCATCCTGGCGGGTTCTTCACGTAGTCACTCACGTGACTCCGAAGTAAAATCAAAGGTTCGGTAAATTACTAATTTCACCTGAAGCCCATGGTATGATATTCGTTTATGATGCCCACTGGTCCCTTATTCTGTGTATATTACAAAAATACCTATCAAGGGGGGAGTTTAGAGGGCGGCATTTAGTTTAGTTTAGTTTAGAGATTCAGCGTGGGAACAGGCCCTTCAGCCCACTAAGTCCGCACCGACCAGCGATCACTCCGTACACTAGGGACAATTTACAATGTTTACCAAAGCAAAATGTACCTACAAGCCTGTACGTCTTTGGAGTGTGGGAGGAAACCGGACCCCCCGGGGAAAACCCACGCGATCACGGGGAGAATATACAAACTCCATACAGACAGCACCCATAGCCAAAATTGAACCTGGGTCTCTGGCGCTGTAAGGCAGTAACTCTACCGCTGCCCCACCATGCATATAGGTAGTTTAGATACTATTTTGGCTTTGGGATTGATTTCCTTGATTAAGTGCTTATCCTGCTGTTAAAGCATAAGTGCTTTGCGTTTTAATAAGGAATTGTGACCCACCCTCAAGCACTTACAATGCATGAGGTGACATTTATCCTGTGTTCAGGAAAGTTTTCTTATGCAACATGAAGGCTCTACAAGAGAGAAGGCAAAGCCTCATCTATTCTTAGGGAACTGAGCAGGTCAAGTGACTTAAGTTTCAATGGGCTCACCGGTTGATGCCAACAACTAAAGTTACAGCTGCTTGCAAACAGTTAAGGACCGGGCTGGTCTAAATTGGGGTAAGGCCAACTTAAATGGTATTAGACAGGAACTTTCAAAAATTGATTGGAGTAGGTTGCTTTTGGGCAAAGGGATGTCCGGAAAGTGGGATGCTTTTAAAAGTGAGATAGTGAGAGTCCAAGCTATGCATTCATGTTGGAGTGAAGGGCAAGGCAGGTAAGGAACCATGGACAGCAAGGGAAAAAGGAGGGTGGTGTGACTCAGGTATAGGCAGCTGGGATTAAACGTATATCCCAAGGGATTGAGGAGCATATTTAAGAAGGAAATCAGGAGGGGTAAAAAGAGGGCAAGAGATAGCAAGAAAATGCTCTGGCAGGCAAGATTAAGGAGGATCACTAGACATGTTGTAAGTAAGGAAAAAAAGTAACTAGAGAGAGAATATGGCCACTCAGAAATCATAGTGGTCACATAAATGCAGAGCAACAGGAGATAGACAAGGTCCTCAGTGATTTAGCTCGGAGAAAGACATTAAGGTGAGCTCTCTTGGGGAAGTTTATGATAATGTCTTGAGTCCAGTCCATATTACAGTCGAGTGGATGCTTGATGTCCTAAGACATATGAAGGCAGACAAATCTCCTGGGCTGGATCAGGTACATCCAAGGACACCTTGAGGAGCGAGAGAAGAAATTGCAGGAGTCCTGACTGAGATATATAAATCATCGTTAGACATGGGTGAGTTACCGGAAGGCTGGAGGGTTGCCAAAGTTGTGCCTCTATGTAAGACGCGCTGCAAAATAAATGCATGGTTCCTTGAAAGTTGCATCGCAGATGGATAATAATGTTGAAGAAGTCTTTTGGCAGGTTGGCCTTCATCAGTTAAGGAATTGAGTATAGAAGTTGCGACACTATATTACAGTTGTACAAGATGTTAATGAAGCCGCCCTTGGAGTATTTTGTGTAGGAAGGAATTGCAGATGCTGGTTTAAATCGAAGATAGACACAAAATGCTGGAGTAATTCAACGGGTCAGACAGCATCTCTGGAGAAAAGGAATGGGTGGTGTTTCGGGTCGAGACCCTTCTTCAGACTGAGAGTCAGGGGAAAGGGAAACAAGAGATATAGACAGTGATGTAGAAAGATATAAAACAAATGAATGAAAGATATGCAAAATAGTAACAATGGTAAAGGCCATTGTTAGCTGTGTGCAAGGTGAAAATGAGTTACAGACAATGAGACTTAACAAAATGACTTTGAAGCTGGTATGGCTTGGCTGGGAGAGGCATGGAGAGAGAGGGGATGCAAAGGTTACTTGAAGTTAAACAAATTAATATTCATACAATACAATACAATACAATTCAACTTATTGTCATTTGGACCCCTTGAGGTCCAAACGAAATGTCGTTTCTGCAGCCATACATTACAAAACAAAAAGACCCGAGACACAACACAGTTTACACAAACATCCATCACATCGTTGTGATGGAAGGCAAAAAAAGCTTATCTCTCCACTGCACTCTCCCCCCCCCATGTCAGAGTCAAAGTCAAAGCCCCCGGCTGGCGATGGCGATTGTCCCGCGGCCATTAAAGCCACGCCGGGTGATGCAAGGTCGCGCACCGGGTCTTGGTGTTGGAGACCCCGGCGTGCGCTCGCAGAGTCCCGCGGCCATTCCAAGCCGCGCGGGGCGATGGTGTAAGGCCCCGCTCAGGTGCTCTTCAACCCCGCAACTCGGGCGGGAGAAGTCGCCGTTGCGGAAGCCCCGAAAAGCGGTCTCCCAGCAGGGACCCGCGGGCTCCCGGTGCCGCCGTCCGCCAAACCCGCAGTTGCAGCCTCCGAAACTCCGGAGGTCGGGTGGCAGCAGTGCTCAACCACAGCTCCACCCGCTCCGGACTCGGCCAGCCCCGTGACGGTGAGTAGTCGGCAGCTCCGCAGCTGGAACCCCAGGTCGTTCCTGTTGGAGGCCGCTCCACGTTGCAGCCCCAACGACAACGGCGACCCGACAAAGAAAAGGTCGGATCTCCCGTGCAGGGGAAAGATTTTAAAGTTACCCCCTCCCCCCCACACCCCCCCCCACACACACCCCAACAGAAAAAAAAAAAAAAAACTACATAAAAACGAGACAAAAAATAATAAAACACAGACGGACTGCAGAGGCCGCTGCTGACGAGAGTCGCGCCGCCCACCGAACCATACTACTAGGTTGTCAGCTGCCCAAGCAAAATATGAGATGATGTTCCTCCAATTTGCATTTGGCCTCACTCTGATTCTCACGCTTGGAGTATTGTAGGAGAAATGCCATTCAGCTGGGACGATTGCAGAGAAGATTTATAAGGATGCTGCCAGGTCTTGAGGGCCTGAACTATAGGATGAGGTTGGGCAGGCTTTGTTTCTGAAGCTAACAAATATCTCTGGCAGGACCCCAAGAATTTCTTCCCTGGCTTCTCATAATGTCCTGGATTACACTTGAGCAGATCCTTGTGATCTATTCACCTTTATGTTCTTTAAGACTGCCAGCGCTTCCTCTTCTGTAATGCTGATTTGTTTTAAGACATCACTCTTCTCTTTCTGAATTAACAAATGGACAAAAAATATTAATTTACAAGTTCACAAGTTATAGTGGTAGAATTAGACCATTGGGCCCATCGTGTTTACTCTGCCATTCAATCATGGCTGATCTCTGCCTCCTAATCCCATTTTCCTGCCTTCTCCCCATAACCCTTGACACCCTTTCTAATCAAGAGTTTGTCTATATCTGCCTTAATACCTTACCCACCTCCTGTGGCTCCATGTAGAAATGACCACATTAATTCTTCAGATGACTCTTCTCTCCCTAGTTACTCCTTTGTTCTTATTATACTTATAGACTCTCTTAGGATTCCCCTTTACCTTATCTACCAAAGCTGCCATCTATTGCCAGCTGATTTCCCTCTTAATGTGTTCTTACATCCCTTATACTCCTCACAGAGTTTTATTGATCCTAGTTCCCAGCTACCTGACAGTCCTCCTTTTCTGACCTCATTATCCCTCATCCTTTATATGAGAAAATAAGGTAATTATTGTTATAAACGGGATTGAATTCCCGAGCAGTGTATTAGGAATTCCATATCACAATATTATTTATTTGAGCTTACTGGCTTCATGAGTTGATATTTCTCTTGAGTTATAAGTTCCAATCATACTTGCTATGCAACGGCAACCTCATGACTCTATTTTATTGAGGGCATGCTGACATATAATTATAGCTTACATTTTAGGGCAGCATGGTGGTGCAGCGGTAGAGTTGCTGCCTTGCAGTGCCATAGACCCAGATTTGATCCTCACTACGGCTGCTGTGTGGACAGAGATTGTGTGTTCTCCCTGTAACCTGCGTGGGTTTTCTCTGGGAACTCCGGTTTCCTCACACAGACGTACAGGTTTGTAGGCTAATTGGCTTGGTAAAAAATTGTAAATTGTCCCTAGTGTGTGTAGGATAGTGTTAGTGTTCGGGGATCACTGGATGGCGCAGACTCGGTGGGCCGAAGGGCCTGTTTCCACGATATATCTTTGAACCAAACCAAACTAAAAGACATTTGTTTTTCTTCCTTTCCCTATTTTTTAATAATACCTTACTAGAGAGAAATATTTTACAGAGTGCATCCATCTTGTTACATACACAGAATCCCAGGAATTATGCCTCGTGAAGAATCCCAATGAAATTAATGTCAAAGCTTTAACAGTGATTTGAATCTATAGTATTTTTCCCTTTAAGATCACTTGTATTCGCTGAATGAAACATTAATAATTGTATAATTGTATGCAGAGATGGAAATACTTGAAACAAAACCTAACCCTCCTGGGCACAATTTTTAATCATTCTCAGTGGACAAAATTACAACTCTGATTTTTATTTTGCACTTTGAAGGCTCATTGTATATTATTCCAAGTTGCTGCTGACGAGGACGGCCATCTGGGATGACCATGTCAGGGGGGAAGTTGGGAGGATGATCACTTCTATGACTGAAGTTGATTCCATTTGCTTAAACTGGAGTCTCTCCATAAATTCATTGCTCTGGGACAGGAGAGTAGACTGTGGCAGTTCAGGCAGCACATGTGACATTTTAATGTAAGTATGCATGCAATTGCTAAATGTTAGGCAATTTCTTTTGACAGTCTGTTTGATTTAATTACTTGCACCCCAATTGCAACTAGTTTTGATTTGCTGCCATTTCTAGAGCTTTTGTGACTAAAAATATACCGAACGGAAATATGCAGCCCAACTACAAACCCAGTGCACTTGTTCTTCCATGTTAATCTCATGTGTAACTTCTCGGTTAAAGTTATTTGTGGTGGGTATTCTCAGGCACTTTCCTATGAATATCACCACAGGACACAGGTTCCAGTCACAAGCTGTTGTCTATGGCAAATCTACCAAATGGAAGGGCTTAATTAACCTTGAAGCAGATGGATCGTTGAAATATTTTTGATACAAGCATGAAGTAAGCTTCAGTCTTCAAGGTTCAAGTACCATTTTGTTCAATCTTCAGACAATATTCAATGATGTTTTCTTGAGAGGGTTAGATATAGCTCTTAGGGCTAACAGACTCAAGGGATATGAGGAGAAAGCAGGAACGTGGTACTGATTTTGGATGATCAGCCACAATCTTATTGAATGGCAGTGCTGGCTCGAAGGGCCGAATGACCTACTCCTGCACCTATTTTTTATGTTTATGTTTTATGTTAATATGAATTTATTTTGTTAAGTGTGGTTTATATTTTATGGTCATGGATTTTTACTGACTAGAAATGAGCCCTTTATCAATGCCAACCTTTTTGGCCATCTACATTAATCCCATTTGCCTGCATTAGGGCTGCATCCTTATATGTATTGTATAATTAAGTGCATCTCTAAATATCTCTTAAATGTAGTGATTGGATCTGATCCCACCAGCTCCTTTGGCAGCTTGTTCCAGATATCTTTTGTAACTTCTCTTCAAAATAAAAAAGCTACAATTGGATCTACTGGTGACTAGAAGATTGAGAGGTGATTTAATCGAAGCATAACAAATGCTGAGAGTAATTGAGCAGTGGATATGTAGAAGCTAGAACTAGCTGTCTATCTTGAATTTTCATTATTTAAAAATTAGAGGGACATCTATTCGAAAAACAAGGGGAGTTTTTTCTTTACGTGGATTGTGCATCCTTGGAACTCATTTCCTCAACGAACTATGGAAACAGAATTCAGATTCAGATTATTTCATTGGCATGTACACCAGCGTAGAATGAAGCTGTGCTCGCCTGAAGCTCAAAGAATAAACCTTGTAATCATACATGCAACAATAAATACAATAACAAAACAGCAGAATGATGCAGAGAATATAGTGCAACCTGAAGTAGTAAAAAAAATAACTACGTGCAATTAGTTTACTTTAGTTTGGAGATACAGCATGAAAAGAGCCCCCTGGCCCATCAAGTCCACTCTGACCATTGATCACCCGTTCACACCAGTTCTACATTATCTCATTTCACATCCATTCCCTATATGCTAGGGGCAATTTACAGAAGTAAATTAACCTACAAACCAGCATGTCTTTGGCATGAGGGGAAAACCGAATCATAGGGAGGAAACCCACATGGTCACAGGGCCATCAGATGCTGCTCGGCCCGCAGAGTTACTCCAGCACTTTTGTGTCTTTTTTTGTAAACCAACACCTGCAGTTCTTTGTTTCTAACCTCTCTGTACCTCTCGATCAGGAAAGAAGGAAATATAGTTCATCGGGATGGTGGGAGCAGTTGTGGGCTATGGGTGAGTGGTGGAATATTGCGTTGGGGGAACGGGTGAACGAGTTGAAACATTATCTCTCTTTCTTTCTCAACAGGTGCTACCCGAAGCACTGAGGATTTCTTGCAGTTTCTTGTTTTAATTCACGTTCCCAACGTCTCCTTTTTTGTATTTGTAAACTTATTAGAGGTAGTTATTGGGATTGTTAGCCTGCTTGAGAGAGTGATCTTCAACATGGAGAAAGGGAGGTTTAAAAGTACATAAAGTACAGATTGTGTTTTGGAGTTTGGGTGCATCAAGGTCCATTGGAGCAGTGACACTAAAATGCTCTTAGAACACATGCCCACGGTGAAGTGGTTTGCAAGGATTGGGGTTGGATTGAACTTAGCAAACAAAAGAAAGATTCCACTGATCTGGCACATTTCATGATGTAGTAGATTGCTATACAGCCAATAACATATTTGTCAAGTGTAGTCGCTTATGTGACGTTAGTTATTACTGTAAAACAAAATCCCTCTGACAATCGTGAGATAATGACGAGAACATGTCACTCCTGCCATCGGGAAGAAGGTATAGGAGATGGAAAACTGTGTGCTCCCAGTTAAGGAACAGCTTCTTCCCAACAACCATCGGGCTATTGAACACCAACTAAACTTCAGCTAGACACAGCAATCCAGGCAGCATCTCTGGAGAAAATGAATAGGTGACGTTTCGTCGAGACACTTCAGACTTTTCTTCTGTTTAAACCAGTATCTGCAGTTCCTTCCTTTTTTTTTTTTTATTTTTTATTTTTTTTTATTTATTAGAAGTAGACATATTATAAAATGTAGTTACATATTATAGTAAAAGAGTAGGCCATTCGGCCCTTTGAGCCTGCACCACCATTCAATATGATCATGGCTGATCATCCAACTCAGTATCCTGTACCTGCCTTCTCTCCATATCCCCTGATCCCTTTAGCCACAAGGGCCACATCTAACTCCCTCTTTTTTTATTTTTTTTTATTTTTATTTATTAGAAGTAGACATATTATAAAATGTAGTTACATATTATAGTAAAAAAAAAAAACTTTTCATATACATCAGTCATACATTATTAAAATTTTCCATTATCAATTACTTCTGCTTCTAGTATTTTTATTTTTTATAGAAAGCGAGAAAAAGAGAGGGTAGAAAGTTACAAATAAAAAAGAAAGCAAAAAAAAAAACAAAAAAAAAACAACACAACAGAAAAACAAGGGAGGTGGAATGGGTTACCTGTAATACATCAATGGAGATAGGTTCGTAGGTTATAAAGTATAGTTTTTCATCTGTTCCTGAGTTCAAGTTTCAGCTGGGTCCTCGTGCTGTGCCAATCTATCCCTTCAGATAGTTAATGAATGGAGCCCAAATTTTATGGAAAAGATCTTGTTTGTCCATTAAGACAAGTCTAATTCTTTCTAAGTATAGGGTCTCCGACATTTCCGTAATCCACATTTTAATTGTGGGGGTTGTAGGGCCTTTCCAAAATTTTAATATTAATTTTTTTCCAGTTATTATACTGTAATTGAGGAAGTTTCTTTGGTTTGTTGTGAGTGTTAAGCTTTGTTCTGATATTCCAAGTATTATTAATTTTGTGTCTGGGTCCAGTTTTGTATTAATAACTTCTGAAGTTATTTCAAAAATATCTGTCCAGAAATGTTTAAGTTTTATACAGTTTGCAAACGTATGTGTTAAATTAGCCTCTAAATGTAGACATTTATCACAAATAGGAGAGATTTGTGGGAAGATTCTATTTAGTTTTATTTTAGAGAAGTGTAGTCTATGTAAGACCTTGAATTGTATTAAAGTATGTCTGGCATTTAATGAACATTGATGTATTTGTTGTAAACTTTCGTCCCACATATCTTTCGTGATAGGATGACCTATTTCATTTTCCCATTTGTATCTATATGGTTCGGTCGGTGGTACCTCGTTATTTAGTAGGGTGTTATAAATATAAGCTATTAGTTTTTCAGTATTAGGATGCTTGTTCAGACATTCATCAAGAATTTCTGATTCCCTATTCCTGTAAACTTGTGTATTAGATTTAACATAATCTCTAATTTGTAGATATCTGAAGAAATTATTTGAGTGCAGTCCATAATTCAGTTGTAACTCTTGAAATGAAAGAAAAGTACCTTTCCCATAAAGATGTCCTATATTTTTGATTCCATGATTTTTCCATTGTGTGAAACCTTTGTCCATAAAGGATGATTTGAATAAAGGATTATTTACAATGGGAAGGCAGAGTGGTATATTATTCAATTTTAAATCTTTTTTTATTTGTTTCCAAATTCGTATTCCACTATGTATTATGGGGTTTTCTTTATAGGTTTTTTTGTGCAGTTTTGTGGGGGCAAATATGATCGGTCCAATTTCAAAAGGTAGACAGTCTTCCTTTTCCATCATTAGCCAATCTGGTTGTTGGTCCATTTCTTCCAGCCAAAAATTCATGTTTTTAATATGGACTGCCCAAAAATAAAATAAGAAATTTGGCAAAGCCAGACCTCCATTTAGCTTTGATTTACATAAATGTTTTTTACTTATTCTATGATTCTTATAATCCCAGACAAAACTTGTAACAATGGAATCGACTTTTTTGAAAAAAAATTTTGGGATATATATCGGAATTAATTGAAGTAGGTACAGCAGTTGCGGTAAAAAAATCATTTTTATAGCATTAATTCTCCCAAGCATTGAAATGGGGAGTGTTTTCCAGTATTGAATATTCTTATGTAGTTTATTCAGTAAGGGTGGGAAATTTAGTTTAAATAAAGAGGTATATGTCTTAGTTACATAGATTCCTAAGTATTTAAATTTATCTTTAACTATTTTAAAAGGGGATTGTTGTATTGTATGTAAATTGAATTTTGTTATTGGCATGATTTCGCTTTTATTCCAATTGATTCTATATCCCGAAAACTGACCAAATTGAGTTATTAGATTTAATAGGTTTGGAATACTAGTTTCTAATTTTGTAATATATATTAGTATATCATCTGCATATAAGGAGATTTTATTCCTTGTGTCTCTAGTATTGTATCCAAATATTCCTGGATGGTTTCTAACGCTTTCTGCTAGGGGTTCGATTGCAAGAGCAAATAATAGTGGGGATAGTGAGCATCCTTGTCTACAGCCTCTAGAGAGATTAAATTTAGTTGATAACATTTTGTTTGTTAATATTCTAGCTGTTGGGTTAGAATATAACAATTTAACCCATGTACAGTACTTCTCTCCTAGTTGAAATTTTTCCATCACCGAAAATAAATATGGCCATT
Organism: Amblyraja radiata; assembly: GCF_010909765.2. NCBI lineage: Eukaryota > Metazoa > Chordata > Chondrichthyes > Rajiformes > Rajidae > Amblyraja > Amblyraja radiata. The sequence continues at coordinate 12,988,241 of NC_045977.1, forward strand.
CTACCTGGTCAAATGCTTTTTCAGCATCTAACGAGATAATTGCTAGCTCTGCGTTAGGGATTCTATTGGAGTATATAATATTAAATAATCTTCTCAGATTAAAAAATGAATACCGTTTGGGGATAAACCCTGTTTGGTCGGGATGTATTAATTTACTGATCACTAAGCTCAATCTATTAGATAGAATCTTAGTTAATATTTTCTGATCAGTATTTAAGAGGGCTATAGCTCTGTATGAACCTGGCTCTTCAAGATTCTTGTCCGTTTTTGGTATAAGTATGATTGTAGATTCATTTAGAGTTTCTGGGAGTTTCTGTTGAGTATTAGCGTATTTGTACATTGTCTGTAGGCGTGGGGAAAGCAAATCATAATTTTTTTTATAAAATTCCGAATTTAGACCATCGGGTCCTGCCGACTTTCCGTTTTTTAAGGACTTTATTGATTCTTCAATGTCTTTTATCGTAATTTCAGCCCCTAGCAATTCTCTCTCTTTCTGATCTAGACCCGCAAACTTACAATTCTGTAAAAATGTTTCCATTCCCGTTGATTGTTCTGTTATTTTAGATGAATACAATTTTTGGTAGTATTGTAGAAATCTATCATTAATATCTTTAGGCAGTGTTAATGTATCTCCCTTATCTGTTCTAATTTTGTATATTGTTTTTTCCCCGTCCAATTTGCGAAGTTGACGCGCTAATAGTTTTTGTGGTTTGTCACCAAATTCAAAATTTAATTGTTTTGTATGTTGATAAAGTTTTATAACTTGGTCTGAATAAATCTTGTTTAATTTATATTTCAATACTGCAATTTTATTGTGTTTTATCGTGGATGGTGCTGCTGCATTTTCTGTGTCTAATTGCTTTATTTCCATTTCCAGTTTCTGTTGTTTGGCCCTATTCTCTTTATTAAAAAATGATTGGGAAGAAATTAATGCTCCTCGTACAAATGCTTTAAATGTTTCCCAAAGAAGGGAGGCAGAGATTTCAGGGCTATCGTTAGCCTCAAAAAACATTTTAATCTGTTTTACTAGATATTCATTACATGACTTATCTTTTAAGATTTGGGGATTAAATCTCCATTGTGACTGTGTCTCTGCCATTCCGTTTACTTTGATCATAAATGTTAATGGGGCGTGGTCTGAGATTATGATGTTATGATATTGTGAGTTATAGGTGAATGGGATAAGTTTTGAATCTACTAAAAAATAGTCTATCCTTGAGTAAGTTTTATGTACTGGTGAGTAAAATGAATATTCTCGGCCCGATGGATTTTCAATTCTCCAAACGTCCTTAATATTAGTAGTATGAATTTAAAAATTCACTTGATCGAGATTTTAGTTTTCTTTGAGTTGATGATCTATCCAAACAAGCATCCAATGTACAATTTAAATCTCCACCGATTATTAAGTTTTGTTGTGTACCTTCCGGGATATTGTTAAGAATTCTCTTAAAAAACAGAGGGCTATCAAAATTTGGTCCATACACATTGAGGAGAGTCACCTTTTTTAAGTATAACTCCCCTATTATTATAATATATCTGCGTTCAATGTCTTCTATCGTTGATATATGTTTAAAGGGTATACCTTTACGAATTAATATTGCAACACCTCTTGATTTATGTGAGAATGAAGAATGGTACGCTTTAGCAATCCATTTTGCTTTCAGTCTGTGTTGTGCTTCCTTTTTAAGATGTGTCTCCTGGAGAAATATTATATCTGTTTTCAATGATTTTAAATGAGCTAACACTTTGCCTCTCTTGATAGGTTCATTAATTCCCTTAACATTCCAACTACAGAATTTAATTCCCTCACCCCCAATTTTTATATTCATGTCTTGCATCTTGTGATTAAGTGGTAGAGCAGATGATTCAGCACACTCAACCCTACCTTATACTTGAACTTCAGGTAGATGAATTTTAGGTCACGTCTGTTTTCCATCCGAACGTATCTCCTTAAATAAAATATGCAATTCCATTCCAAATACAAAATATAATGTGATATAAGATAAAAAAAGGTGATAGCTAATAGGGTTAGTAAAGTGTGGAAAGTAAAAAAGAAAAGCAACTACAACTACAATTAGTGCAGTTAGTGATAGCCACCCTAATGTGGCTAAGCATCTATGGACTTCCGTAGCTTTTGGTTTATAAAAATACTAGCTCCGTGCTTTCCTTGAAAGGAAAGTTTCAAATTCGATGCATACAATTTGTGGGGGGGAAAGAAATATTGATTATATTCCATTAATGGTATAATTAGTAGTCTCAAATTGAAATATTAGTTTTGTATAATATAAACATTTATCAAAGAATAATCAAAAACGAAAACATCAGAGAGAGGGCCATCAAACATTTCTCATTATAAAATACCTGAATCATACTTTACTTATATTTCATACTTTTAATTAATTCTTAAATAATCTAAATAATCTTATTATCATTAGTTAGTGTTAGTTAATATTCTTGATTATTAATAGTTGTTAGAGGTTAGTACTAGAATGTTAGTATTATATATCCGTTGCAGGAAATATACCCAATTCTTATTGCGAATTTTAGGCAACTCTTAAATATAATAGTTTAAAGTTTAGAGTTCCATATCTTCTCTGCGAGATAGCAGTGTCCGAGTAGGTGTTAAGAGTTGAATATTTTTCAATCTTTGATCTTGTCCTCGACTTTCTTGGCAAATTCAAATGCTTCCGTGTGCTTGATGAAGAAGTATTCCTTCTTCTCGTAACTGACTCTCAGTGTTGCGGTATAACAGTCCATATCTCAGATTCTTTATGTTCTTCAGTATTCTTCTTGTTTCTGTGAACAACGCTCTTTTCTTAGCAACTTCCACGGGGTAATCTCTGAATACGCTAATCTTGTCTCCTTCATATACAAGATTTCTGCTTTTGCCAATTTTCCTCATCATGTCATCCAATACATGGTCATATTGGACCTTTACTATCATTATTCTTGGTCGGTCGCCCACCTTTGGGCGACCCACTCTGTGCGCTCGGGCAAGTAATGGCCCCTGATCCAGGGTCAAAATTGTTTTCAGTACTTCTGCAGCAAATTCACGGGGGTCACGAGTCCCCTCTCTGCCTTCCTGGATGCCCACGATTCTGAAGTTCTGACGCCTCTGTCGTCCCTCCAAGTCTGTACATTTTTCAGTTATTTGATACAATAACTTTGATAGGCGTTGGTTCTCAGTGATGAGTTGTTTTGTAGTTGCGGTGCTTGTCTCAGCAAGTTCCTCAAGTTCTTTTACAATCTTGTAGTGTTGGTCTAATGTCAGGAGAATAGGTTCAAGTTTAGAATCAAATCTGGATTCCATCTTATTCAGTTTTCCATTTACTTCTTCAACATTTTGAGTCATATTTCTTTCCATTTCTAATTTCCAGTCTTCAAGGACTTCGTGTACAATCTCTGTGACATCTTCTTTAATTTGTTCTTGCATTTCTTTTTTTAAAGATGCTAGCTCCTCTTTAACCTCTTGAAAGTTCTGTCTAAGATTTTTAAGTTCCTCCTTAAGGAACGTTTTTAATTCTTCCATCTCAGTCTTTTTCTTCTTCTTTGAGATGTCTTCTCAGGATGCTGTTAAACCTGAGGCCGAGGCTTCAGTTGGGCCTACCTCTTTAGTCTTGCCGTTTTTTGCCTTGTGGGGGGGAGTATGTTGAGTCGACATACTGCCGGTGTCGCGCGCCTGATGACGTCACGGGCTTAGTACAAAACAATCGGTCCCGTTTTCTGCAGATAGGATCTGTCTTTTCCTCCCGTTTTTTCGTTTTTTTCACGGAGCTAGTTGGCGCGAGTCTCTCCTACTCCTTAGCGCCACCGGAAGTCCATCTGCAGTTCCTTCCTACCAACTAAACTTTGAACTGCGAACTGCACTAGGGACTTCAGGCTTTCGTTTTGTTATGCACTATATTGAGGAGTTTTGATAATTGATTTTTTTTTTTGTTATTGAGTACTGTGTTTACAAATCTGTTGTGATTCTGCAAGTAAGAATTTCATTATTCTGTTTTGGTACATATGACACGCAAACATTTTTGACGTAAGATATGTGTTGAGTGATAGGCATGGAGACCACATTGAACAAACATAGAAACATAGAAAAATAGGTGCAGGAATAGGCCATTCACCCCTTTGAGCCATTCAATATGATCATGGCTGATCATCTAAAACCAGTACTCCGTTCCTACTTTTTTCACATATCCCTTGATTCCTTTAGCCCAAAGAGCTAAATCTACCTCTCCCTTGAAAACATCCAGTGAATTGGCCTCCACTGCCTTCTCTGGCAGAGAATTCCACAGATTCACAACTCTCTGGGTGAATTTTTTTTTCCTCATCTCAGTCCTAAATGGCCTACCCCTTATTCTTAAACTGTGACCCAAAACATGAGATATCTTGCAGTGGTCCCTTGTCTTAATTAGGCTTACCTAGAAAGTTAGCATTTCCAACAATGTATCACTCTCTTCAGTACTATATCAGACTGTCAGCCAACATTTAATGCCTATTCCTCTGATTTGGGCATTGAATCCACAATTTCCCGTCTCAGAGGTGTGAGTGCCAAAGTGATCCAGTTGATGAGCAGGAATGGAAATTGTTTCTGTACAAAATCCAACACAACACTTCAATCACCTAATATAGTGAAAGGCAATCATCTGTCAATTAGAAACAGAACAAGAGTTTGTGTTCTGATATGTCATTTAAAACAGTGCATTTGCAGCAGCAATTATGTTAAAAACTTCAATTACATCTCTGCTGATATAGAAGAATCACCTTGATTCATTGATTGAATGGAAACAGGACTTTCATCACACTGAGTCCATGCTGACCGTCTGTCTATCACACTAGTTCCAATGTTATCCCACTTTCTCATCCACTTCCTACAACTCTAAGGGACATTTACAGAGCCCAATTAAAGGTGGCACGATGACGCAGCAGTAGAGTTACTGCCTTACAGCGCTTACAGTGCAAGTGATGTGGGTTCGATCCCGACTACGGGTGCTGTCTGTGCGGAGTTTGTACGGTCCACCCTGTGACTGCGAGATCTTCGGTTTCCTCCCACACTCCAAAGACATACAGGTTTGTAAGTTAATTAGCTTGGTATAAATGTAAAATTGCCCTAGTGTGTGTAGGATCGAGTAAATGTGCGAGGATCGCTGGTCGGTGTGGGCTCGGTGGACCAAAGGGCCTGTTTTTGCCCTGTATCTCCAAACTAAACTAAACCAAACTAAAATCTATAAACCTGTACATCTCTGGCATGTGGGAGGAAAATAGAGCACCCAGGGGAAACCCATGCAGTCACAGGGAGAACGTGCAAACTCTAAACGGATAGCACCCGAGGTCAGGATCAAACCAGGTCTGTGTTTTACCGGATGTGCCATGGTGCCAGCCTTCTTCCAATGCAGCCACCGCAGTTGTCATTCTTCCAGGGTCCAGGCTTAGCTCTATATATTACTAAAAGTATGCCTGTGTGATCTGGGACCTACACCAAAACGGTACATGGTAGCGCTAAATTATTTTGGACCACCTTACTCACCTTTGTCCAGTGGTCATTCGAATAAAGTTTCGTTCAGATTGATGTTATATTGTACAAGTTATTGATATTTACAAGTTTAAAAAAGCCCTCTTTGAAAATAATAATTTGACAGATGCTGGGACAGTTGATCGGAGATTCTGGCAGTTAGCAGCTATGATGTCACAATGGGATCTCACAGTCCTCCAATCACAATGGGATCTCATTAGCATACGCTGCCATGAACATTCCGCCACCCGATAATGACATCACAATGGGATCTCAGCTGCCAATCAACAGTGTTGGAAAGCTCCAGACAGTGCAATGAGAGATTTCTTACATTGTTGTGAGAAGAGGTAGGAGTAAGGGAGGGGAGGGGAGGGGAGGAGAAGAAATGTTATTTAAACATTGTGTTTAGTGGGGGAGTGCAAAAGGGAAGAGGTGAGGGAGGGAGTGACTGAGGGTAGGGAAAAGGAGAGGGAGGGAGAGGTGAAGGATGGGGTGTAGGAGGGGAGGAAGTGAGGGGAGAGAAGAGGGAGGGTGACAACGAGGGGGAGGGAGCTGCGCCTGCGCAGTTGGGGGCTATGGATGAGTGGTGGAATATTGCGTTGGGGGAACAGGTTGCGTTGGGGGAATGGGTACATCACAATGGAATCTCATTTAGATTTCTTGGGAGGAGGTTTTTCATTGTGGGGGGTAGAATAGGGGAGAGGTTTAATTTACTCAAAAAAATTGTGATTTTCCTTGTGGGGAGGTGGAATAGGGGGGGGAAGCTCCTCGTTTCATTGTGGGGGGGGGGGGGTGGAAGAGGGGAGAGGTTTCATTTCCAGAATTTTCCTTGTGGGGGAGTGGGATAGGGGGTTTCATTGTGTGGGGGGGGGGGGAGGTTTCATTTCCGAATCTTTCCTTGTAGGGGGTAGGATTGGGGGGAGGTCAGCGCTGACGCACCTCCCCCCCCCCCCCCATGTGGGGGTTTTCGTTGGGGGGGTGGGGGTGGGGGGGGAATAGGGGACAGGTTTCATTTCCAGAACTTTCCTTGAGGGGGGGTGGGAGGGGGGGTGGGAGCAGTTGTGGGCTATGGGTGAGTGATGGAATATTGCGTTGTGGAAATAGGTTAAGTTGGGGGAATAGGTTACGTTGAGGAAACGAGTGAACGAAGGAAATGGGTTACAATGGGGGAACGGGTGAGTGGTGGATTATTGCGTCTGGGGGAGCGGGGCCCAACGGGTCCCACTTGGTCTAGTAAATACTAAAACTCTGATAATCTTGCATCCAATTCTTTGGAAATCCTGATGGCCCACATCTGGCTCACTCATTACTTCAGACTGTGAGCCAGAGTTCAAGGTGTAAGCTGGGTGTGCAGCCTGGGATAGGGGCATGACAATTTGAGTTTATTGACATATGCAGAAGGAAGTATGGTGAGGTAGAGCTACATTGAAAATCATACTTGCAGCAGTATCACAGCCACACACTCAGATAACACGTAAAATATAAATTACACATCAATAACACATAATTTATATAGGACAGTAAAAAGAAAATGACTGTGTAAAAAAACCAAATCATTAGTGCAGAACACAATCTAAACACATGTCACTGTTAGAGTTGGTCGATAATGTTCCGTTGCTGAGGTTAAAGTTGTGCAGATCGGTTCAAGAACCTGATAGTTGTAGGAGTTGTGGGTTCTTTTCTTGAACCTGGTGGTGTGGCACTTTAGGCTTCTGTACCTCCCGCCCAATGGTTGAAGCGAGAAGAGGGCGTGGTCTGGACGGTGGGTGTCTTTGTTGATGAATGTTGCCAAGATGCTTTTGATGGTGGGAAGGGCTGTGCGCATGAAGGACCAGTCTGCCACCACTCTCTGCTGCCTCTTGTGTGCCTGTACCAGGGCACACAATGCAACCTGTCAGGATCTAGACTGTGGACTGTGCGTGAGGTGGAGTTTGGGGTCAGGATCAGGAATGCCCAGAGGCTGAGGTTTGCGGCTGGAGTCAAAACCCGGAGTGCTTTGCCACACCTTTCAAACTCACTAGGTTCACTGGATAATTTGCTGCACATATAAAATAAGTGAAACAAAGACGGGTACTAATTATTACTAATAGAGGTAACTTCCAATGGTCTGGAAAATCTACATGTTGGGCACCTCCAAAATCCAAAGAGTGTCAGAATATGATCGTTTTACTGTACTTTTAAAATTTGGCATTGTATACACTATTTTAGTGCTTCTGCTTTTAATTCACTCTCTCATTAGAAATATATCTCCTTTCATCACAGGAAGGGTCTGCACCAGCCTCTGAGCCTACACGAGGCAATTATAAGGATGGGTGACATTTCGGGTCGAGACCCTTCTCACAGACCCCAAAGAAAAGTATTGAGCCGAAATGCTGCCTGTTCCTTCTATCCAGAGATGCTGCCTGTCCCATTGAGTTACTCCAGCATTGTGTGTCTATCTTCGGTGAAAACCAGCATCTGCAGTGCCTTCCTACACAAGGCAATTACAGATCCAAACCCCAACGTGAGAGTTGTAATGATGAACTCTCAACAATATAGGAAGAACAATGAAAGCAAGTTCTTTTGAATCAAAATGAAAATGTGTGTGAGAGGTCAGAGGTTGCCAATTAGTGAAATGGCTGCTGGGCATCTTACAGTCAGTGTGTGACCATACACACTATATAAAATTAATGAATGTTTGGACTTTGTACACATAAATATTTAATGAATAAAGCACTGGAATAAATGTGCTTGAAACTGCTTCAGCAGAATTTAGTACATAAATTACCCTGGCTTTTCCTTTGTTGAATGCGATTTACGATCTACCTGCGCACTAATAAATCCTCAGTATATTTCCCTATGAAAGCATTTGTCTCCGTGACCTTGGTGGTGGTAATTGTCTTCAATCCAATAGACCAAATTAAAATTCCAATTAATCTTATTTAATGCTTTTATACATTAACAACAGACCACAAGCGTCTTGTTAAAACTAAGACCTGTGAATTTTTAAGTACTTATATAAAAAATAATAACATAGCTGATGTTTGGAGAATAGCAAATCCAAGTGGTAGGGAATACTCATTTTATTCATCAGTTCACAAAACTTATTCGCGAATTGACTATTTTTTATTGGACACAAAATTAATCCCGTATACGAATAAACCATCATATCATAATAGTATTATTTCCGATCATTCACCATTGACTTTTATACTTAAAATTGAGGGAATGCCGAGTATAAAACCTTTTTGGAGATTCAATGTACACATATTAAATAACCCGCAGGGTTATGAGTATATAAAAGAACAAATAAAACTTTTTTTCGAAATAAATGTCACGCCGGGTATTTCTGCACCGCTATTATGGGAAACCTTCAAGGCATATATTCGCGGTGTCATAATTTCTTACCAAAGTTTTCAAAATAAGGAAAATAAAAGAGAACTTCAGCGGATAGAACAGAAAATAAAATTACTAGAACTGGACAATGCAATTGACCCAACCATAAATAAACATAATAAGATAACTTTATTGAAATATAAAGTCAATAGAATACTATCGGCTAGAGTAATAAGATTATTCCAAATTACAAAACAAGCACACTTCGGATTTGGGGATAAGCCACATAAACTACTTGCGAGGCAACTGAAGCAACGAGAAAAGGAAAAAACTATTACTAAAATTAAATCGGATAAGGGTGAGTTTTTAACACTGCCTAAGGATATTAATAAGAGGTTTGCCCAATTTTATCACAATTTATATACATCTAAAATAAATACAGATGTAAGTAAAATTACAATTTTTTTAGATAATTGCAAGCTCCCAAAATTGGATAGTTTAGAACAAGAGCAATTAGGAGCACGGATTACTAATGAAGAAATAAAACAAATAATAAACTCACTGAAAAATGGGAAGACCCCAGGACCAGACGGTTTTAGTAATGAATTTTATAAAAGATTTCAGGAGTCAATTGTACCAAGATTATTCAATTTATACACGCAGGCTTATACTGAAAATAAACTACCAGAAACCCTAGCAGAAGCAACAATAACACTTATACCAAAAAAAGATAAAGATTTAGATGAACCGGGTTCTTATAGAGCTATTTCACTACTAAATACGGATCAGAAAATTTTAGCAAAGATTCTAGCTAGAAGGCTAAATAATTATATTAACAATTTAATAAATACGGATCAAACGGGATGTATACCCAAAAGACAATCATTTAATTATTTGAGAAGGCTTTTCAATATAATGTACTCTCATAATGAGGACAATGAATATATTTCAGTTGTCACGCTGGATGCAGAGGAGGCATTTGATCAAGTAGAATGGCAGTATTTATACAAGGTACTCCAAAAATTCAATATGGGAGAGAATTTTATTAGATGGGTTAAACTACTTTACGATAGACCTACGGCAAAAATACTAACTAACAATACGCTATCTCCAAAATTTTACTTATCAAGGGGTAATAGGCAAGGGTGAGCCTTATCACCATTGCTATTTGCCCTTATGATAGAACCGTTGGCCGAAATGATTAGAAATCACCCGAATATTCACGGATATAACACTAAGGACTCAAAGAATAAAATTTCACTATATGCTGATGATATCCTTTTATATATTACTAATACACAAACGAGTATACCCACCTTATTAACACTAATGGCGGCGGCGGCGGATGGCGGCGCTGGCTTAACAGCTGCGGCCCACCTGCAGTCCGTCTGTTTTTTTTTTTCTTTCGTTTTGTTCATTGTCATGTTTTAGTTAATTTTGTTTTATTAAGTTGTGTATGTGTGTGGGTGGGGTGGGAGAAACATGTTTTGGTCTCTTCCTTCGGGGGATGCGACTTTTTCTCCTGTCGGGTCTCCGTTGTCGTTGGGGCCTAGCACCGTGGAGCGGCCTCCAACCTGAACGACCCGGGGGCTCGGGAGACTGCGGAGCTGTGGAGCTGCGGACTATTCACCATCGTGGGGCTGGCCGGCCTCGGTGCGTGGGGAGCGGTGGTGACTCGCTGCTGCGACTCGCGGGTCCGGGGGGAGAGAGAGACCGCTTCCCGGAGTTCCCGCAACGCGACTTCTCCAGCCCGTGTCGCGGGGTTGGAACGACCTGGAGCGGGGTCATACATCACCCGGCACGGCTTCATGGCCGTGGGACTCACCATCGCACGCTGGGGCCGTAAATCGCCCCGCGCGGCCTAAAATGGCCGTGGGACTTATCATCACCCGCCTGGAGCTTGGACATTGGGAGAGACATGGAGAGCAGGGGAGAGAAAAGACTTTGCCTTCCATCACAGTGGGTTCACTGTGATGGATGTTTGTGTGAACTTAATTGTGTGTATGTCTATAGGATATTGTCTTGGTTTGTATGGCTGTGGAAACAAAATTTCGTTTGAGTCTCACTGGGGCTCAAATGACAATAAATTTGTATTGTATACCCACCTTATTAACACTAATTGAGGAATTCGGCTCTTTTTCAGGATATAGAATAAATTGGAATAAAAGCGAAATTATGTCTTTAAAACCACAGGATTCGAGACACTTACTAAAATTCCCCTTCAAAATTGCAACAGAAAAATTCAAGTATCTGGGTATTCAAATTACGAGAAGACACAAATCATTATTTAGTGCCAATTTTATACCACTATTAAATAAACTGAATGATATGATTACATTTTGGAAAACGCTTCCGCTCTCATTGATAGGTAGAATTAACGCTATAAAAATGACTTTCTTACCACAATTAATATATTTGTTTCAAGCGATCCCAATATATATTCCAAAATATTTTTTCAAAAAACTAGATTCCACTATCACTAATTTTATATGGGATTACAGAACACATAGAATTCAACGAAAGCATTTGTGCAAATCTAAAGAAGTTGGGGTTTATCATTACCTAACTTTATGTATTACTACTGGGCAGTGCATATTAAGAACATAATGTACTGGCTGGATAGTTCCACTCAGCAGTTGGAGTGGATAAGAATGGAGAAAGAGGAGTGCTATCCGCACGATATAGGAACGATCCTGCTCTCACCGATAAAATTGAATAGTATAATATATAAGAAGAACCCAATTATTCACAATATAATAAGAATTTGGAAACAAATAAAAGTATCCTTGAAATTAAATAATTTATCAGTACTAACCCCACTATTGAACAACCCCGCATTCAAACCTTCTCTCATCGACAACACATATCAACAATGGGATAGACTGGGGATTAGGAAAGTAGGGGATATGTATGAATTGGACAAACTGTTATCATTTCAACAATTAAAATTAAAATTTAAATTGAAGGATAATCAATATTTTAAATATATACAGGTATGTGACTTTATGAAGAAATATACACATAGATTTCAAACTATATTTTTAGACCCTTTAGAAGAAGCAATGAATATTAAGGCTTATTCACAAAAATTAATATCATACTTTTATAATAATATATCAACTAGAGAATCACCCTCAACAGAAGCACTAAGGGAAGATTGGGAACATGAGCTAATGATAAAGATCTCAAAGGATAGATGGGAAAAGTATTTGATGAATACACATAACTGTTCTATTAATGCAAGACATAATTTAATTCAATTCAAATGATTACATAGACTATATTATTCAAAAACGAGGTTGAATAAATTTTATCCAAACGTCTCTCCCAGATGCGATAAATGTTTATTTCAAAACGCTAATATAACACATTCATTTGTAGGATGTACAAAGTTGAATAAATTTTGGAGTGATATATTTGATATATTTACAAAGCTTTTCAAGTCAAGAATAGAACCCAAAATGGAATGGATTATATTTGGAATAATAGGAGAAGATACCAATTTAAATAAAGACCAAAATGGGTTAATAATTGGAAAGAAATTGATACTTAAATTTTGGAAAAATACAACCATACCAACTGTTAAAATGTGGATAAGGAATATGATGGACATAGCACGCCTTGAAGAAATGAGACTCCGACTAATAGATAAATATGACCAATTCTTAAGGAGTTACTTTTTGGAATCATGTGATGCAGCGGTACCATAAGGATTGCTGATTTCAGTTCATGATGTGGATAGATCTACATCTCCGAATACAGATTTGAAAAATTCTCTTTTAAGGGGCCTTCTCTTCTATTTCTACTTTCCACTTTTTATTTTTATTTTATTTTTTTTATTTTTTATATACACACTTCACGTTTTTCTATTCTCTACCATCTATTTTTCCACTTTTTCCCCTTTCTATTGTTTTCTTTTTCTTGTCTTGCTTACTTCCTTCTCATAACATAAAACTAGAGGTTGTACATAGAATGGATTACGGTATGACATAGTTGGCACCTAAAATTAGGTTCCACTGTACTGTTTTGTACTGTATTAACTTCTAATAAAATAAACAAATAAAAAAAAAACAAATTAAAAAAAAACCAACAGACCACAAAATCATGTGAGACAAATTGGAAACGAGGCCAACATATTGGTGGCACGGTGGCCAATGGGTGGCATGGTGGCACAGCGGTAGTGTTGCTGCCTTACGGCACTTACAGTGCCAGAGACCCGGGTTCGAGCCTGACTACGGATGCTGTCTGTGCGGAGTTTGTACGTTCTCCCCGTGACCGCGTGGATTTTCGCAGAGATCTTTGGTTTGCTTCCACACTCCAAGGACAACCCACACGTTTGTAGGTTAATTGGCTTGGTATAAGTGTAAATTGTCCCTAGCATGTGTAGGATAGTGTTAATGTGCGGGGTGATCACTGATCAGTGCGGACTCGGTGGGCCGAAGGGCCTGTTTCCATGCTATATCTCTAAACTAAACTAAACTAAACTAAACATAGTGAAGGTTCATGATACTTTATTATCACATGCACTTTACATTTTTTTAAATTATTAACATTATACTTATGGGCACCTTTCAAAGACTCTCAAGGATGCCTTACAAAATTTAATAAGCAGATTACAAAACATATGAGTAGAATAAAACAAAAAACAAAAAAAAAAATAGTAGGGACATCAACAATGCACAATTCAAAGAGAGAGCAGCGGCAGCTTAACGCGCCAGCGTTCACTCTCACTTCCGGCAGCCATCTTGGAGACAAAACAATCTAAACACCTTTTAACATTGAACATCCACCACAGTGACTCCCACACACTCCTCACTGTGGTGGAAGGTGAAATCTAGTTCAAGTCCTTCCCCTTGCTCTTCCGTGGTCGTGGGCCTTGAGCCCCGTTGGCGGGACGATCTTGACTCCCGTAGCATCAAGGTGCTCCACTCCCGCATTGGGGGGTTGTCAGGTCCCCCTGCGCCGGGTGAACAAACTTCGTTTTGGGGCAGGTCGAGCCTTCCGCGACGTTGGAGCTCCCGACTAGCCTCACCCCGAGACTGCGAGTCTTTAGTGATAAAGTCCACGGTGATCACGGTGGGAACGATCCCAGGCAAGGGATCCGCTCTGATGTAAGTCTACGCCCTGTGGTGGGGCTCACGATAGTCCGAGGAGGCTTCCAGCTCCAGCGATGGTAAGCCGCAGAGCCCGGAGAATGTGATCCGAAAAATAATCACATCTCCGGGAAGATAAGAACTTGAAAAAACATTCTCCCCCCCCCCCCCCCCCCCCACATAAAACATACCAGAAGAACATTAAAACAAACTTCTAACAGACTATAAAATAACAAACGCAATGAAAAGACAACAGACTGCCGGTAGGGCTGCCATCTTCCCCTGTGGCCACACTCCCTTGTACTGTACATGTACAGTGAAATTCTTTGGGTGTTTTTTATACATTCCAGTAGAATCATACAGTAGACCTCACTTATGCAGCATACAAACAGTAGCCGACAAAGTTACAAAAAGTTAATCGAACAGTTTTATCTTCTTTCAGGGTGAACCAGACCTTCTGCCGCACGTGGCAGCAGGCGGCCCCAGTTCGGCCCCCCTTCAATCCCTCCTATGTTCTCAGCAGCCCGCTTGCCTGCCCCCCCACCCCATTCATTCTAGGCGGCCCTCCGTGTTCTCAACAGCGCGGGTCCCACCTCCCTCTCGGCGGCGCTGGGTCCCTGTTTAATCTCGTCGGCCCGCCCGCTGAGTCATTCAGCTCTGCGGCGCATCTTGGGTTGTAACTTAAAGATCATATTAGGCGAAACAGTAAATAAATGAGGGGAGGGTTTATATTGCAAGTCACAGCTAGCTGCAACAAAGGTAAACTGAGAATGGACACAAAATGCTGGAGTAACTCAGCGGGACTGGCAGCATCTCTGGAGAGAAGGAACGGGTGATGCTTCTGGTCAAGACCCTCCTTCAGACTTCAGGTCTCGACCCGAAACGTCACCAATCCCTTCTCTCCAGAGATGCTGCCTGTCCCGCTGAGTTACTCCAGCATTTTGTGTCAATCTTTGGTTTAAACCAGCATTTGCAGTTCCTTCCACCACATTTCGTAAACTGAGGATGTTTGTAACCAAAGACAATAAAACAAGAGAAGTCACTTTATGGCAACCAGCAACAGAGCAAAGGGGAGAATGGTTTTCTATGAACAGGAAGGAAACTCCAAGCTCAAGCTAGCTACAACAGAGATCAAACAAGGATCAGAGACTGCAAAGAAAAATGGGTGACTGAAGAATTATTGCACAAATTTAAAATCCGCATGTAACCATTGTAATGCAATTAATATAAAATGCTGTAAGTGTTTTGAGTCAGTGAAGCACTTTCGGTCCTCCTCAGTGTGGTTCCCATTACGTACTGTCAAGGCTTGAATGAACCCACTTGTTTGAGAAACTCACAACTGGTGTGTGAGATTTTCCGTGCACTGTCCAGAACTGAGCCATCATTCAGGGAGACTGCGCCCACATGAAAGCCAGATAGAGCCATAGACACAAATCCCTCCGACATTATTTAAAGGTGAAGGGGAAAAGATTAATTAGGAATCTGAGGGGTAACATTTTCACACAAAGGGTAGTTGGTGTATATATGGAACGAGCTGCCAGAGGAGGTAGTTGAGGCAGGGGCTATCCCAACATTTAAGTAGCAGTTAGACAGGCACATGGATAGGACAGGTTTAGAGGGATATGGACCAAATGCTGGCAGGCGGGACTAGTGTAGCTGGAACATGTTGGCCGGTGTGTGCAAGTTGGGCCAAAGGGCCTGTTTCCACACTGTATCACTCAATGACATATTTGACTATCTTCGGATCTTTATATCTAAGGAGCATAATTTGCAAACATAAATAGCACTTGTTCAGGCGGGTCTGTCAGCAGCCCTGCTATAGGTCACCATCAGAATAGCCGAGCATAGATCCAGGACCTGATACGAGGCATTCCCCTCAGAATGTTAGAAGTAATTTTTACCAAAGTTCCAGTTTACTTTCTGCTGTCATGCGCTTGGCTTGTGGTAAAATGTTCCGATCTACAAACTTACGAGGCAAGGGAATGGTGATATACATAGCACGGGATGACGACGTGTGAAATTAGTCATATTTCTAAACTGCACTTAAAATAGTGTGTAAATGTTTCCCCCAGAGCAAAGTCATTAATCCGCACAACACATCCAGACCATGAAACCATTATGATTGTCTTATTTAATTCTTGCAAATTCTCATATCATAATCATTAATTATATTATAATAATATTTCTAATAATTTCAAGGAGCAGAGTTGCAGAAAACGATGGCTCAGCAACGCTTATAAATACTTTTAAGGCTTTAAAATCTTGTTGATTTACTGACTGTGGCAATGATCCTTGGTAGAATAACACACTGCGTCGGGTGGCGGCTATGTGGGGAGGACTTGAGTTTGGACTTGACTTTAGACTTTAGAGATACAGCCCTTCGGCCCATCGAGTCCACGCTGATCAGAGATCACCCGTACAATAATACTATCCTACACACTAGGGACAATTTACAATTTTACCAAGCCAAATAACCCACAAACCTGTACGTCTTTGGAGCGTCGGAGGAAACCGGGGCACCCGGAGAAAACCCATGAGGTCACGGGGAAAACGTACAAACTCTGTATAGACAGCACCCGCAGTTAGGATCGAACACAGGCCTCTGACGCTGTAAGGCAGCAACTCCACTGCTGCACCTGGAGATGCTGGTGGGCGGGGTAACAAAAAACATGGCTGGTCTCTGAGCTAGATGGGCACCTTGACATTATCAGCCTAATTTACTCTCCCTGCTCACTTATACCATTTTGCCTCGAATGGATTTGATTAGGAGGAAAGGAAAATGGCAGGCAGGCGTGCAGATAATTAAGCTGTTGCAAGGCTCCAGCAACTGGGTTTAATCCTGACTCTTAAAGCTGTGGCTCTCAGCAGGAACTGCAATTGCAACTAGTGGGGACTGACTAAACTGAGATACTATTGGGACAGGAACAGGCATGCTCTATCTCCGATGGATGGTTGAGTGTCCTGGGAGCAGAGGAAGTCTCTAGGAAACAGTGCAGCAACCTAATTAGGCTGTTTGTATCGTCAAGGCCCACACATTTTATTTCAGTGTGAATTATTTAGCAACAGCATCAACTGTGTATTGGATGTGACCCCATCAGCAGTGTGTGTGTGTAGGCATGTCATGTATCAAAGGCCTAGAACGCAACTTGGAATTGAACACTGCAAACACGGAATTCCTGGTGGATAGATACAAAAATCTGGAGTAACTCAGCAGGACAGGCAGCATCTCTGGAGAGAAGGAATGGGTGACGTTTCGGGTCGAGACCCTTCTTCAGACGTAAGAAGGGTCTCCACCCGAAACGTCATCCATTCCTTCTCTCCAGAGATGCTGCCTGTCCCGTTAAGTTACTCCAGCTTTTTGTGCCTACCTTCAGTTTAAACAAGTTCCTTATATTCCTGGTAGAATCACATTGTCCATTTTGCACTTCAACTCGACTGCACAGTGCATGGGAAACACATGTTATGCTGTTGCATTTCTGGAACAATGCCTCAAATTCAGATCTGACTTCAAATCAATAAGAAAATCTATTTCTTGTTTTGTTAAAGATTGATTAGTGATTACCCACTTGCTGTCACGTTGGTAACCAATTTGGTGGTTGCTGGTGGCTGACCGGCATTAGAAACTAACTAAAGGATTTGAGTCACATTCATGGAGAGGCACAGCAGGTTTCTATATCATCAACACTAGTCTTGCCAGATCCCAGCTGGTCAGATCCAATGCTGCCTTCATTAGTTTTCTCCGTGATAGCAAGATGCACTGCGTTCTTGCAGATACTACAGCATATTTAAGCCCACAGCAAAGCAGCCATTCTGTTTATGACTGATAATAGGAGTAAAATAACCCTTCGAAGGGAACAGGGCTCGTTCCGTGGCGCTCAACTCCAGAGACTTGTGCACGCATCCGAGCTTGACATTTTTGGTGACTCTTTGAAGGAGAGCTGCACTGCTTGAAGTAGCAACTCTTGCGTCAGGTGTGAGTGCTAGAGATCCCACGATACTCTTTCAAAGAGGAGCACGCAATCTCTATTCCCTCATTTATTCCCTCATTATTATTCAGGCAGACTGTTAGCTTGCCAATAGATCCGCTTCTAAATTAAGTTTATCCAGTTAAACTTAAAAGGCAGAATTCTGCATGCTGATGCTTCGAAGCAACATTTCATAAAATCTCCATCACAGACAGCATTTGCTCTCCTCCCTGCCAATCCCACCATATGAGAACAAGAAACAGCACAGAATTCAACCGAAAGCAATGCCCAGATTTACAATTTACAAATGCCCAGATAGGATAGAAATATTCAATACAGTGAGCGATATGGCAGATAATGGCTCATAGATTTGGAAGATGATAGCTGGTATCATACCAATGATAAAGTACCAAGAAGGGACATTTTGTGCAGTTAATTAATAAGATTCACACATGGATAATAGATCAGAAATTTTCAAAGACATGGTCTCGATAGGAAAAGCGATCAGAAATGTTCCACTACTGAGTGTAATTACGGGCAATAAATGCACCTCCAAAAATAAATACCAAACTAATTATACTGTAAGTAGGTAGAATTTTACTGACTATTTTATTTTACTTAATAGTGATGACAATCTATATCAAATATGTAGAATTTTCAATTAATTCAACTGAATTATCAGTCATAAAATTAACAGCGGCATGGTGGTGCAGCGGTAGAGTTGCTGCCTTACAGCGCCAGTGACCCGGGTTCGATCCTGACTGTGGAAGGGGGAAACTTTTTAAAAATCTCTTCCCTGTACGGGAGACCCAACCTTTTTCCTGTCGGGTCTCCGTTGTCGTTGGGGCCTAGCACCGTGGAGCGGCCTCCAGCTGGAACGACCTGGGGGCTCCAGTCCCGGAGCCTGCGGAGCTGCGGACTTACCGAGCTGCTGGCCGGCATCGGAGTGTGGGGAGCGGTGGTGACTCGCTGCTGCGGCCCGACCACGTAGCTCGGAGGCTCCAGCAACAGCCACAGGTCCGGTGGACTGGGACATCGGGAGTTCGCGGGTCCGGGTGAGAGACCGCTTTCCGGAGCTCCCGCAACGCGACTTCTCCAGCCCGTGTCGCGGGGTTGGAACGACCCAGAGCGGGGCTGTACATCGCCCGGCGTGGCTTAATGGCCGTGGGACATTCGAACGCCTGCCGGGGGCTCCAACTTTGTGACATTTAGACCGGGAGCGGGGCCGTACATCGCCCGGCACGGCCTAAAATGGCCGTGGGACTTATCATCGCCCGCCTGGGGCTTCGACATCGGGAGAGAAATGGAGAACAGGGGAGAGAAAAGACTTTGCGGAGTTTTGTTTGAGCCTCACTGAGGTTCAAATGACATGTAATAAATATTGTATTGTATATTGTATTGTATTGTATTAGTTTAGTTTAGTTTTTTAGTTTAGAGATACAGTGCGGAGGCTCACCCTTTGGCCCACCGATTCTTCGCTGACCAGCAATCCCTGTACGGCAGAACTTTCCTACACACTAGTTACACCCAAAACTGATGAGAGCAGGGCAGAATGCCGACTCACTAAAACACAAGCCTTTCTTTTCCTGGGTCAAGTCTGCTCTGGGATCTGCAACAATTTGACAGCAGGTATTTCCCAAAAGGGGTCAAATCCCAAGTGGAGGCCGTATCGCAGTTTTCCATTTAGGTGAATGCTAGGCTAGGGAACGCTGTAGATTCTTTAGGGAATGCAAGAGGCATTGCATAGGTTTACTGGCACAAGTACCGTGAGCCCAGTAAAATTAATGATAGTCACGAAGTGCTGGAATAAGTCTGTGGGTCAGGCAGCATCTCTGGAGAAAAAGGATGGGTGACGTTTCGGGCTGGGACCATTCTTCAGACAGAAAGAAGACTGAAGAAGGGTCCCGACACGAATTGTCACCCATCCATATTCTCCAGAGATGCAGGATAATCCGCTGAGTTACTCAGGTGTCTATCTTTGGTGTAAACTAGCATCTGCAGTTTAGTTTAGAGTTACAGCATGGAAACTGGCCCTTCGGACCATTGAGTCCACACCGACCGGCAATCCCCGCTCATTAACACTATCCTACACACACTAGGGACTATTTTTTTACATTTATACCAAGCCAATTAACTTACATACCTGTACGTCTTCGGAGTGTGGGAGAAAACCGAAAATCACGGCGTAAACCCACGCGGTCACGGGGAGAAGGTACAAACTCCGTAGCCGGGATCGAACCCGAGTCTCCTCTGCAGCAAGTGCTGTAAGGCAGCAACTCTACCGCTGCACCACCATGCCACCCCACCATGCCGCCCCAAAGGAGTTCTTTGCTTCTCCAATAAAATCAATGGCAGACATCAGCTGCAGTCACTCACTGACAGTCAAGTCATATTCATAAATACTTTGAGGTACAAGTCCAATGGAAATCTTACTTGCAACAGCAGCAAGGCACACAAACTCAGACCAAGCACAAAAACATACATGATACATAATTACACCTACATTCTACCAAATAGTGAAAAGAAAAAGACCAGGCAAAAAACCATTCATGTGTGCCGAACACAATTTATGAAACAAGTCCATGGTAGGGCAATAGGTGGTCCATGGTGTTCTGTTGATGATGTTGGATAGAAAGACATTCCATCAGTTGGACTGTTCACTTTGCCACCTTGCCCTTGCTGAAGAGGCTGGGGCAGCACGGTGATGCAGCAGTAGAGTTGCCAGACACCTGGGTTCAATCCTGACTGCGGGTGCTGTTTGTATGGAGTTTGCACGTTCTCCCCGTGACTGCATGCGTTTTCTCTGGGTGCTCTGGTTTCCTCACACACTCCAAACACATGGACGTTTGTAGGTTAATTGGCTTTGGTAAAGATGGTAAATTGTCCCTAGTGTGTAAGATAGTGCCAGTGTTCGAGGATTGCCTATCGGCTCGGATTCGGTGGGCCGAAGGGCATGTTTCCATGCTGTATCTCTAAACTAAACTGAACTAGAGCTTGGAGCGTGGCCTCCCAGTGGAAGCATATACCAGACAGCAGGGCCGGCCTTAGGAGGTGCGGGGCCCAATTGGGAAAATTTTTCGTAGACATATATAAATAAATAATTATGATTGAGTCACGTGTCGTGAGTAACTTGACAATTAGGGGGAGAGTTTCTATCACAGCGTGTGGTGAGTCTAGCCAGGGGTAAAGTTGCGAGGAGGGAAGGAGCGTTGAGAAGGAGAGGGTCAGGGTTTATGCCAGTAACACTCACTCACCGCTGCTGCGGCGCTCCGGGCGCCACCGCATTGTGGCCGGG
Source organism: Amblyraja radiata (assembly GCF_010909765.2). Taxonomy (NCBI): domain Eukaryota; kingdom Metazoa; phylum Chordata; class Chondrichthyes; order Rajiformes; family Rajidae; genus Amblyraja; species Amblyraja radiata. The sequence continues at coordinate 13,009,415 of NC_045977.1, forward strand.
GAGAGAAGCAGCTCGCGTGGCTACGAGCGGCCTCCATCACCGGACAGCGGAACCGACTGCCATCTCAGCACCTTCTGCCGGCCCGCTCACCTCTGGCAGCGACTGTGGAGAAAAGACCCTTCTTTAGACTGAACTGAACTCTAGTTGGTGAGAGTACTTGTGATTGTCTGAAGAAGGGTCTCGACCAGAACCGCAACCCTCTCCCCAGAGCCCCTGCCCGTCCCGCTGAGCCACCACAGACAGGGAGTTGAAGGTAGACACAGGGGGATCCACCTTCAACTTCAGAGCCAAACAAAAAACACAGAGTGCTGGAGGAACTCAGCGGGCAAGGCAGCACCCGTGGAGGGAACACGTCACTTATCAGGAGCCACCACGGGCCCGGACTTTCCCCCCTCCCACCCAACAGAAAGGAACCGCAGATGCAGCCATCACCGCAAAACGTCTAAGAATTAACTGTAGATGCTGGAACATCGAAGGTAGACAAAAATGCTGGAGGAACTCAGTGGGTGTGAGGCAGCGTCTATGGAGCGAAGGAAATAGCCAACGTTTCGGGCCGGGTCTAAAGATGGGTTTTGACCCGAAACGTTGCATATTTCCTTCGCTCCATAGAGGGGGGGGGGGGGGGGGTGGTGCAGGGAGTCAGATAGACTGCGCAATGACAGGTGGGGATCCCAGTGTGAGAGTGAGTCACCACCTGCGTACAGCGTTCCCACATCCCTCTTCTCCACCAAGCAAGGCACACTCCTCTCTCCTCCCCTCCGCCCTCTCCCCCGTTCCTTCCCTCATCCTCCCCCCCCCTCTCTAAAGAAGGAGGCAAGGGGAGGGGAGGGAGGTAGGGAGAGGGAGATCTAAAGGGTAACTGGTTTTGGTCTCCAAATCACCTCACAAAGGGCAGCCAATAGTGGTGGTGAAGCAGAAGGGAGCTCTCTCCCGCTCTCTCCCCCCGCCCCCCCCCCCCGCTCTTCCCCCCCTCCCCCCCGCTCTATCCCCCCACTCTCTCCACCCCCTCCCCCCCCACTCTCCCCCCCCCCTCTCTCTCTCCCACTCTCCCTCCTTCCTCTCTCTCTCTCTTCTCTGCAATATCCCCCTCTCTCTCTCCCCTATCTCTCTCTCTCTCTCTGTCCATCTCTCCCCTCTCTGCCCCTCTCTCCCTCTCCTCCTCTCTCTCCTCTCTCTCTCTCTCTCTCTCTCTCTCTCTCTCTCTCTCTCTCTCTCTTCTCTTCCTCTCCTCCTCTCCCCACCATCCTCTCTCTCTCTCTTCTCGTCATCTTCTCTCTCCGTCTCTCGATCTCTCTCAACGCTCCCTCTCTCCTCAACTCTGCCCTCCTCTCTCCCTCTGCTCCTCTCATCTCGTCGTCAGTCTCAAGTCGGCTCTCGTCAGTTCTCTCTCTCTCTGCATGACTCTCTCCTCTGATCGGACTCTCCTCTCTCTCTCTCTCTATTCCCCCTCTCTCTTCTCTCTCAAATTCTCTCTTCCAATTCTCTCTCTCCCTCTCTCCCCCCCCCCACTCCTCTCCCCCAGCCACGTTTATATCGACAGTTCACTCCACGAGTGTGTGTGTGTGAGAGCTGAGCAGTGTTTCTCATTCTGACTCTGCTCCGTGAGCTGCTCGTATTGACAGTAATCATATCCAACTCTTAACTGAAAATGAGTGGTTTGCAAACTGAAAATCCCCCCTGTCTCTCCATGCCCCCCCACACCACACACAGACAGAGAAACACACGCAGACACACACGCAGATAGAGAGAGACACACACACACACAGCCACAGACACAGAAACACAGACACACACAGCCACACACACACACACAGAAACACTGAGACACACACAGACACAGAGTCACACACATACACACAGACAGACACACAGACAACAATGTTAACACAGACTCAAACCTCCAACCAGGTCTGCTGTTGACGGCACCGAACGAGTTAACACAACCCCCCCCCCAACTGCACCCACTGACTTTCTCCAGCTCTGCATCTGTAAGTTATTGGGGCAAATCCTCCAAAATTATGGAAGAACTCGGATAAGAACATGGACATTTTTAAAAAGACTTGCTGGCTGCAACGGAAAACCCCCCAATCCACAAAGGAAGAACCAGTTTCGAACCTGTCTGTGAGCCTGGGCATTACACCACTAAGCGGATGGCGTGGACAGGAAAGGCTGAGACGGAGATAACAAGATTATCTTGGAAACACAAAGGAAGGAACCGAGCCTCAGCAGACGGGAGTAAACAGCCCAACAGCAAAACATATCACCATCGTGGATGACCCATCCATCGGGACAATGGGAGCCCATCTAGGCGATGGGATAACGATCAGGCTGAGGGATCATGACATCAGCAAACCCCTTATCATCGGAAGCATATTGTTCATGACAGATCGAAACTGGGAATCATCGAAAGACCCTTTTGTCCAGAGAACCACCTGGGGGTTTCAAGGGAGAAACTCAGGTATAAAAAGAAGGAGTCAAGCCAGAACTCGTTCTCTCTTTCTGCTCTGCTGGACGGCTCGTGACCCTGCATCAATCTAGCTGTAAGTACCCCAGTGACCTGGTGAAGTTCCCGAAATAGGATAGAGGTTGAGAGAAGAAGGGTAAAGGGGGTGTACTTGCAAGTAAAATTGTGTAAAGTAAGTTTTACCACATGCCCGATAGTTTTCCTTCCATAGTCTTAGTTTAAAGCATAAGTCTAGCCACATATTGTGTAGTGTTGGTGAGATTCGATTTCTCATTGTTTAATAAAGCCTGTAAATTTTAGACTTGCTTTGAGTCCATCTTGGTTTCTGTTTTCTCTCATCAGCACACTCTGGTCAAGTCAACCTTTTATCATATCCCACCATAATTCCGAGGTCTAGAACCCAGGGGAATCCCTTTTGTTGTATTCTCTCTCTTGGGAACCGCTCGAGTGGAGTGGTGGCCGTTTGACCCTCCGACAAGGGAGAGAATAACTCGGGCAGTGGGACCCGAAGTGGAGTAAAGGGAAACCAACCCCCTACTGCATCCGCTGGGTTTCTCCAGCTTTTTTGTGTACCCCCCCCACTCACACACGGTTCGCCATCCCGCTCCCAGCGTTTAGCGTTCAATACTCACGGCTGAGTTCACTGCGGTGCTGGGGCTTGCTGCCCTGTAAATTCCCACCCACCCCACCCTCCCCCCCCGGGTCTGCTCCGGCGGCAGCGAGTGACACAATATAACGCATTTACTGAGGAATGCATTGTTTAACTACTTGCTAACTACCAAAGATCCTATAGGGTCTTTGCTAACTACTGCCTGTTTACAAGTGTTACAGCAGCAGTTAACACATTGTTTGTTATCCATGTTCGTTTTGTAAAAAAATCCGTATGGCGATTAAAAAAAAAAATCTTTATTTAACATAGCGAATTTGTATTTCCATATGAAATACGAAAAATTAACGCGGGGCCCCCATTGGGCGCGGGGCCCAATTTGGAAAAATCGGTCCAATCGGCCTAGGGCCGGCCCTGCCAGACAGTTACCTAGTGTAGCTGGGACATGTTGGCCGGTGTGGGCAAGTTGGGCCGAAGGTCCTGTTTCCACGCTGTATCTCTCTATGACTCTATGACAGGATTGATTAGTGTAGACCAAGGTGCAAATAAACCAGCAATCTCAGGTTATGGGAAGATCTGTGCCTTTAGTGTTTCACCAACTTTATTTTCTACACTATTTTACACACAAATGATTTGCTTCAGGATATCAACCACTGACATTTACTAATCCTCTCGGATAGGCCAACAACTAACTTTATGTGAAGGTAAATTCTGATGTTTATTAAATGCCTGAAGTGTTTGCAGTGATGAGCTCAGCTCATGATTAACATAGTTGTGTTGAGCATCACAGGAAGTTAAATATGAATGTCTTGCATTTATACAGCAGCTTATAATCCCAAGACAACTTTAAATGCTTCATGGTAAACAAAGTTCAATTAAAATATGGAAGCAATAAACCGCAGATGCTGGTTTATACCAAAGATAGACACAAAGTCTCAGCGGGTCAGGCAGCATCTCCGGAGAAAAAAGGATAGCTGACGTTTCATGTCTGAAGAAGGTTCCCGACCCAAAACGTCACTAGTCTGTAGGATAGAACTTATGAGCCACCAGATATCAACTCGACCTGAACTACAATCTACCTCATTGGTGACCCTCGGACTATCCTTGATCGTACTTTGCTGGGTTTACCTTGCACTAAACGTTATTTCTTTATCCATACACTGTAAATGGCTCGATTGTAATCATGTATTGTCTTTCCGCTGACTTGACAGCATGCAACACAAGCTTTTCACTGTAAACCGTGACAATAAACTAAACTAAACTAAACTAAAGCATCAGTCACCAGAGGTCTGCATTATCCCAGTAGTTGCTGCCAGGTTCCAATTATACCAGGGAATAATTGACTTCTGCTTAGTCTGCACCGACCATGTACTGTCATTGCCCCCATTTGCTCCTCTCACCTCTTTCATTGAAACCTCATTGAAATTAACTCTGCTTTTGCAGAATCCTTATACTGGTCTCTTACAGAAGGTGTGATCCAATTTGGAAATAACGTAATTCCACAGCCATGGAGAATTGAAAATTCCACTGGTTGGAGGCCAACCAACTGAAATAGATTTTGTTTCAAGCTTGGAGCCGGGCAAGACTGTTGACAAAGAGTGGAATATTGTCAACTGGACACTTGGAAGTGAGGGTGAAAATGATAAAATCTTTGGTTCAAGAGGTGATTACAGTTTCTCCTCTTGCACTATTTTCTCCAAGGTATCACTTAAGATCACAGCAGAACATTCCTTGACATGAATCACCGGATGTCACAACTACATCGTGGTCTTACACTTTTTTAACTTCCTAATGTAACTCAACAGTAATTTTGCCTACATTTTCTGTGTCTTGGGGGGTTAAGGGTGACTTCCACTCTGATTTTGTGGGTTCAGAGGTGTATGAAGAGGTTAATGTGGGAAGCATAGATGATTCCACATTAGTGGTAGGAAGCTCTTGACTGGGCAGGTGGGTGAGTTATTGGGACACAGTGCACAGTGCTGTCAAATGTACATGACTTCCAACATTCCTATTGAGACCCAAGTTCCTCATTGGCTTTGCACCATTTTGTCAGAGGCCAGCAATAGCATAGAGATCAGTTTAGGATATTAGTTTGGTTTAATTTAGAGATACAGTGTAGAAACAGGCCATTTGGCGCATCAAGACCGCGCCGACCAGCGATCACCCGTACATCAGTTTCATCCGACACACTAGGGGCAATTTACAGAAGCAAATCAACCTACAAAACTGCACATCTTTAGAGTGTGGGAGGAAACCGGAGCACTCGGAGAAAGCCCACGCAGTCACGGGAGAACGTGCAAACTCGGTATAGACAGCAAACGTAGTCGGGAGTCAATCCCGGGTCTCTGCCGCTGTGAGGCAGCAACTTTACTGTCGTACCACTGTGCCATCCACTTACATCTTGTCACAACAGCTTAAGGAGCATCTTTGAAGTGCTTCCTCTGTCCTCCTGATAATTTCTTGCCATGACAATATTCAGAATAGAATGCTTGCTTTGGGAGTCTGTAGTCAGGCATGTGAATGATAGGGCACACTGATAGGTTGCTTGAGTGTGGTCAGAGCCTCTGGGGATGTTGGCCTTGGAGAAAACACTGAGACTGGTTTGTCAATCCTGCTGTGTAGGAAGGAACTGAAGATGCTGGTTTAAACTGAAGACAGACACAAAATGCTGGAGTAACTCAGTGGGAAAGGCAGCATCTCTGGATAGAAGGAATGGGTGACATTTCGGGTCAAGACTGAAGAAGGGTCTCGTCCTGAACTATCACCCATGTTGTCAATCCTGCAAATGATTTGGCAGGATTTAGAGGGTGACACAGTGGCTCAGTTGGTAGAGCTGCTGCCTCACATTGCCGGTGACCCGGTTACGATCCTGACTTTGGGTGCTGTCTGTGTAAGGTTTACACCTGTCAAATTTTATAAACTCCCATCTGGCTGCGTTGAAGCTTTTATTAAGTTGAAGAGGTCATGCATAGTAGTTGCCATTACTCCTTACATTTTTCTTGGATTTCTTACACAGTGAGGATCACATCCATTTTATCTTTCGCTGGACCTCAGAGAGTGATCCTTGTGCCATTGAGGGAAGTCAGTTAAAGAGAATCTATTGGCAGCACAGTGGCACAGTGGTAGAGTTGCTGCCTCACAGCGTCAGAGACCTGGTTTCGATCCTGACTACGAGTGCCGTCTGTATGGAGTTTGTACGTTCTCCCTGTGACCTGTACGAGTTTTTTCCAGGTGCTCTCGTTTCCTCCCCCACTCCAAAGATGTACAGGTTTATAGGTTAATTGGCTTTGGAAAACTTGTAAAATTATCCCTGGCGTGTGTGGGATAGGATTAGTATGTGAGGATTGCTGGTGGGCTGAAGGGCCTGTTTCTGTGCTGTATCTCTAAACTAAAATAAAATAGCCTGCCACTCAACTTTCTGGTTTCATCCTAATTCTTGCAATCAGCCATCTTCTTTCTGGAAGGTGGTTCCTGGTAGAGGGATTTCTGAGTTCCCTGGCAGGCCTCTCATTTTGACAAATGAAGGAGATGAGGCTCTGAATACATGCCAGGTGTAAAAAACCTCTACATGAAAGCAACGTTGCAACCTTTCCCACTCACCACCACGCATGCTCATGCCTGGCATTGGACCTCTGGCCACTTCACCGACTTGCAAACTAAATTAAATATGAAACAATTGGAAGCTAAGCACCAAATTAGTAAGCATACTGCTCTTAAGCACAGAGCCAAATAGCTTCACGCAGTTTCACAGTGAAAGCCACACAAGAGATGATAAAATCTTTACATAGAAGCATGCAGGGAAGAAGATTAAATTTGATGTTAGAATCCTAATACAGTGTTAGTGGACTTGAAACCTGGGGAATCATAATGATGACATAGTCATCCATACTGCGTAGGCCATGTATCAAAGACCATGGTGTGAGCTGTGAAAGGTAACTTGTACATGCCAAGATTTGAAATGTCACCTGAACCTGAGATGAACTCACTACCAGAATCTACAATCCTAAATCACTCATTTTCTGTCAGGGCTTGAATAATATGGAATAATAACTGGGTGGCGGTTGTGATTCTGCTGCAATATGTAATCCACTGTGGCAAATAATGTGAAGCGTGAAGTTAGTTTGCAATACCAAGGTAGAATTATATGCCATTAAGAGATTGATATGTAAATGTATTTATATATTAAATGTAATATAAAAGGAACTGCAGATGCTGGTTTATGCCAAAGATAGACACAAAATGCTGGAATAACTCAGCGGGTCAGGCAGCATCTCTAGAGAAGATGGACAGGGGTCTGAGGAAGGGTCCCGACCCGAAACATCACCTATCCATTTTCTCCAGAGATGTTTACTGACCTGCTGAGTTACTCCTGCATTTATATATTGCCATCCCTAACCTTTTTAGAATGTCTGAAGGTGCTTTGCAGCTAATGAAGCACCTTTGAACGGTTTTGCTGTTATAAACATGGCAACAATCTGGATACAGCAAGCTTCCACGACAGTGCAATAATAATCAGATGAATTTAATTTGAGAAGTTGATTGATGATTGAATATTGGCCAAGTTCATCTTGTCTTCAGAGGAATGGATCGTTTTACACACACCTGAAGGTGATTCCGTTTTATTTCACTCAGTCAACGTATCAGCTGAGAATTTTTCAATCACATCTCAGGAACGTAAACTTTCACCCCCCTCAGAGGCAAGAGTGCTGCCCACTGCACTCCACATCTCAGACCATGCATGGGGGTTAGTCTTGCAATAGACCCCAGTCACAGTCACCTCCTCCAAAGGATGAAGAGAAATCCGTGAGAAGATTTCAGCTTCAGGCAGAAAAGCAACTGAGATTCCTTTGAACCAAATTGGTTCACTCACAAAATAATCTCACAGCAGTACAAAAAAATGCAAGTCGTCATCGATGTTATGCTGTGTTGTTAATGTTGCTGTGGGTAATATTCATACACACCCCATAGAGCCTGGCTAATCGTTGAGAGTTTCTAGAACCAGTCTGTGGATAGTCCAACTAGAGAAAGTACCATACTGGACCTTGTATGGGGAACGAGCCTGCCTAGGTGACCGGCATTTAAGTGGAACATTGATTACCAATTTGGAACATTGATTTCCAATTTCTTAAGTTTTCAGATAGTTCTGAATAAATATATGCCTGAACCTTGGGGAAAAAACTGGGAGAGCGAAAATTATAACATTATTCATCAGGAGCTAGGGAGAGTAAATTGTAAATACCTACAAAATAAATGATTTTGCAGTTAATCCTTTGCTGCAACTTTTTGTCTATCAATATCCCAATATGACTCAATAAGTTTGCTCATCGTTCCTCTGAAAAAGTGGTACGGTGGCGCAGTTGGTAGAGCTGCTGTCTCACATCATCAGAGCATCCCATCCTGACCTTGGGTGCTGTCTGTGTGGAGTTTGCACATTCTTCCTGTGATCACTTGAGTTTCCCCTGGGTGCTGCCACATCCCAAAGATGAGTGGATTTGTAGGTTTATTGCCCCTAGTGTCATAAGGTCATCAGGTCATAAGTAATAGGAGCAAGTATTAGGCCATTCGGCCCATCACGTCTACTCCACCATTCAATCATGGCTGATCCATCTCTCCTTCCTAACCCAATTCTCCTGCCTTCTCTCTATACCCCATGACACCTGTACTAATCAAGAATCAATCTATCTCTGTTTTAAAAATATCCGTTGACTTGGCCTCTACAGCCTTATGTGGCAAAGAATTCCACAGATTCACCATTCTCTGACTAAAGAAATTCCAAGCTATATCATTCAATCAAAAAAGTATTGGAGATACGGTAATTTACTGCACAGAAGGTACAATATAACTGCAGTTACTGTTGCTCTTGTGATTGAACATTACCAAGGCATATGGATTACATCAAGTGGAAATGAGCATGTTAACTGTTCCAGTTTCCACAGATGTTGCCCCACCTGTCAAGTATTTTTTGTTTTTGTTTTCTGCACTTATTTTTACTTTCTTGATTTCCTAGCAGATTTGTTGGGGGGAAATTTAACAGAAAACTCAGAGGAATAATGTAAACAGACAGTTATGTTGCTTTTGTTCAGCATTTCTACCCTATCAGTTACAATAGAAAACTAGGAGACCCAGGTCAAAATGAAAACAGGCGAAGATATCAGCGATGTTCAACGTAATGGAAGGGTTGAGAGACAAAACACTTTAATGCAAATAAAAAGAAAGGAAATAAGGACAAATTGTAAGATGAGTGAATGCAAGGTCAGGAAAGTGTACTATTTATTACAGTTGAGGTTTTAGTATAAATCCATGAATTCAATAAGGTGAAGAGGCAAGATACGAGGCAAATTCCAGTGTTAAGGTGGTATTTGTACAGATTAGATAGAGGTACAGTCAGTTTTGGAGTACAGGTAGATAACTCCACAGCCAGGATGTTGTTGGGGTCTGTAGCCCTTGCTATATTCAGTGTCGAGTCATAGAGTCACACAGTGTGGAATCAGGCCCTTTGGCCCAACTTGCCCACACCGTCCAACATGTCCCATCTACACTTGTCCCACCTGCCAACATGTATCACATATACCTCTAAACCCATCCTATCCATGCATCTGTCTCAATGTTTCTTAAATGTTGTGATAGTACGTGCCTCTACTACCTCCTCCGACAGCTTGTTCCATGTGCCCTCCACCCTTTGTGTAAAAAAAGTTAGCCCTCAGGTTCCTATTAAATCATTCCCTCCTCATCTTAAACCTATGTCCTCTGGTTCTCTATTCCCCTACTCTGGGCAAGGGATTCTGTGAGTTTACCCGAGCTATTCCTCTCGTGATTTTGTACACCTCTATAAGGCGCTCCAGGGAATAGAGTTCAAGCCTGCTCAACCTCTCCCTATAGCTCAGGCCCTCGAGTTCTGGCAACATCCTCGTAAATCTTCTCTGGACCCTTTCCAACTTGACAACATCTTTCTTGCAACATGGTGCCCAAAACTGAAAACAATACTCTAAATGTGGCCTCACCGACATCTTATATAACCATAACATGACCTCCCAACTTCTATACCCTACTGTTTCTTATTATTACTTGTTAAGGCCGGGTTCAGATGCTGGAGGAAGGCAATTTGGATAATTTTCAAACTGAGTTGCCACCTTTTCTTTTGTGTAGCTTCATCATCATACCAAACAGGATGGATTCAAAAAACATCTAACAGCTCCAAGTGGGCCAGCCATACACTGTGGGCTATCAACAGTAGCAGAATTGCATTGAACTAATTGCTGAAATTACAGCCAGCCCTATTAGGGCTATTATTAATAATAATAATAATAATAATAATAATAATAATAATAATAATAATAATAATAATAATAATAATAATAATAATAATAATAATAATAATAATAATAATAATAGGCTAATATTGGTTCAGCTCACAGAGCATCTGCTTCACAGCTGTTTGACAGCTCCAACACATAGGTTCAATCCTGACCTCCGATGATATTTGTGAAGTTTGCACATTCTTCTGAGAAATCCTCAAGACATGTGGGTTGGTAGGTTAATTGTCCACTGTAAATTGCCTCCAGTGAGCAGCTGAGTGATTGAATCTGGCGCTTGGGGGAACCTGATGGGAAGCTGAGGAAATAAAGTGGGAAAAGCATTGGTCTACGTTTGGGATGTTATGTTCCAGTTGTACAAGATGTTGGGAGGCTGCACTTGGAGTATCGTGTTCAGTTTTGGGTATCCTGCAATTGGAAAGATGCCATTAAGCTGGAAAGAGTCTAGAGAAAATTTGCAAGGATGTTATCGGGATTTGAGGCCTGAGCTGCAGGGGGAGGTTGTGCTGGCTAAGATTTTATTAATTCTAGTGCAGAAGGCTGAGGTGTGATCTTCTGGGTTCATAAAATCATGAGAGGAATAGACAGGTTGAATACACAGTCTTTTTCCCAGAGTTGGGGAAATCAACAAACAGAAGTTTAAGGTGAGAGCAGAAAGAGTCAATGAGGGGCAAATTCTTCACACAGACAGTAGTGGGTATATGGAATAACCTTACAGAGAATGTAGTTAGACAGCACAATAACATAATTTAAAGGACATTTGGACAATAAATGCTTAGGAAAGGTCTCAAAGGATATGGGCCAAACACGGGCTAATAGAACAAGTTTAGATGGGGGCATGTTGGTCGGTTGTGTGAGTTGGCCCAAAGGACCTGTTTCCATGATGAATGCTTCCATGACGAAAGCAAATGGGTCCTTGATGGTAAACATAGTCCTATTAAATCTAAAGGTTCCCATGCTTTATGAGTATGGTTCTGTATTGCTGAATGGCAGAGCAGGCTCAAGTAGCAAGTCCTATTTCTGCTAGAGATTCATATGTTTGTATGTTTGTAAACATGATGTGTAACGTGCCACACCCCCTCACTCGTCACTACCAGCAACCAGGATAACACACGCCTGGGTCAACAAGAAATGCAGAAACAGCATATAAAATGTGATGTACTAAGCAGGCAAAGCTCCAACACAGGACAATACAGACGTTAAGCCATGGAAATAGCATGGGGTTATGGGGAGGAAGCAGGAGGATGAGGTTGAGGGAAAGATAGATCAGCCATGATTGAACGGCAGAGTAGACTTGATGGGTCGAATGGCCTAATTCTGCTCCTATCACTTAGGAACTTATGAACAAGCTATAGACACCAAAGTATAAGAGCAGAGAGTGAGAAGAAAAATGAGGAAAATCCATTTTCTCAAGGTGACTGAAAACTACAGTAACTTAAGTTGTGAGCTAGAAACACAGCGCTCCTGCATGTAATAATAAGTACCTCTGAGAACTACTGCAGGCCTACATGTTGCAACTTTAGACAGACAACTTTCAGACATGCATGGAGAGCATAATCAAGCAGGGTGCAACTGTGGAATTGGATTACCGCACTCACTCACAGAGATCACTAGTATTGGATAGAATAGTTTATAGGAAAATAGGAGCCAAGGAAATTATCATTCGCTTTAGAAATCACGGAAACTCAGGAAAAGGGGAAAAAAAAAGCAGGGCAAAGAAATCAAACTGGTAACACAAAATGGAAGAGGTGGAATGAAATATGTAAAAGGCAAATCAGAAGCCAATGCACCCTGCCAACTGTCAGCTAGCAATGTGGAGGAAGGATATGTGAGCTGCCTAAAACACAAATCAAAATGTTGCATTTTAAAAAACATGCATAGAATTTGGCAGCAATAAACACAGTGCAAGCTGCAACAACTCAGTAAATGGCAAAATCAAGGCTTTACTGTATGCGAAAGGCCCTTTGAGGGATTTTACTATACGATACAATACGATGGAACTATATTTATCCCAGGAGGGAAATTGATCTGCCAACAGTCATAAGAACACAAAATACATGAAACATGAAATATGAAATTAAAGTGCATGTTATAGTTGTAAGTTAAGTAAATGAGAATGTTTTGATGTTTCTGTAGCTTTTGGTCAAGGAAGTTCATTTATCTCAAGTTAACTCATCCAGTTTGAATTATTGAATACTATACCATCTGGTTGTACCCTCCGCTAATCTATGATTCAAAGCCCGTCTCTTGGTCTATAAATCCATTTCAAATTTTCACTGCGCACTGATTGAAGAAGAGTCTCGTCTCATAGGTTCCACAGTAGTAATCATTTACAAGGATGTAGCCAGGAAGACAAGTTTAATTTTGATAAATGGCTAACTAGATTGGGATTGTTTTTAATGAACAGAGGAAGCTGCAGAGAAATTTAACTGAGTATTAAATATATTATAGAAACTAGTGTGCATCTACTTACTGAGTATTCTAGGAAGGGGTTAAAATGTAGGAGAGAGCTTACTCACTAGTGAGTGTTACACCTCAGTGTGTAGAAACAACATTTAAGTGCAAACAAAATTAAAATTGTGACCTGACTAAGATTCAGTAACTCCTATTGATCTTATTCCATGCAGGAGTGGAGTATTTCAGATGTCGTCACTAGCTGGTGATTGAATCAATGGAGCAGTGTAGATCCCGTGAAAAATATCTAGCATTCCAAGGGAATTAGGTTTACACTTGTTCTGGTTTTGACTCTGGTTGTAACCATCGACCTGGGATGTAGTATTTTCTCTTCTATGTAATCAACTTCTATTTGGACAAACTCAGCAAGCATAACAGCATCTAATTAGCAACACCAACAGTGATAACATCTCCAATAGCAAACATTGAATGGAAATGTTCTAACATGTTTGGTTACAACACACACACTCACACACAATTATACAGTGCCAGTGGGCATTCCTTGGCCAGAACGCTATAATATGTCAGGGTATTCGTGGAGTGTGAACCATCATTGCCAGACAGGGGCCACCCTGGCTATGATTCCTGCTTTAATTGTCACATCTCACTTACATTTTCTCCCTTTTGAATTTTCGTTCACATCCAGACTTGTGTTGGCTTTTTAAAATTCTATTAGCAGGGTAGGAATCCCATGTGATAGTGCAAAGACTGCCAGGAATCGGAAATGTTTGGCAATGTGGCCTCTTCCTAGGTTGCCCCACCGACTATGTTCAGCCTACATCACATAGCCAGCCTAGTTCCCTGCCAACTGCCTGTTGACTGACATCTTCGTTCTGTATCTGGGAGGCAGCTGTAAATAAGGGCTGTTGTAGGAAGGAACTGCAGATGCTGGTTTAAACCAAAGTTAGACATAAAATGCTGGAGTAACTCAGCGGGAGTGAAGGAATGGGTGAAGTTTCGGGTCGAGACGCTTCTTCAGACTTTCTTCAGTGTAAACAAGAGCTGCTCAGTTTACTGGTCCCATTAACATTTTTCAGCAGGACATCTTAGGTTTGGTTTATTTATGGTCACGTGGACAGAGATACCATGAAAAGCATGTTCTGCATGCTCTCCAGTCCAATCATACTGTAGAAAAGGAATAGGTGACGTCTTTGTTCGAGACTCACTTCAGACCCGAAACGTCACCTATTCCTTCTCTCCAGAGATGCTGTCTGGCCCGTTGATTTAAACCAGCATCTGCAGTTCCTTCCTGCACTGTGGCGGCGCGACTCACTGTTGCAGCGGCCCCTACAGCCTGTCTGTCTTTTTTTTTCTTTTTTTTCCTTTTTTAATTTTTGTCTAGTTTAATGTAGTTGTTTGTGTTTTTTAATAGTGTTTTTAACTGTGTATATGTGGGGGGCGGGGGGGGTGGGGGAAGGGGGAAACTTTTAAAAATCTCTTCCCTGTACGTGAGACCCGACCTTTTCCTTGTCGGGTCTCCGTTGTCATTGGGGCCTAGCACCGTGGAGCGGCCTCCAGCCTGAACGACCCGGGGGCTCCAGTCACGGAGCTTGCGGAGCTGCGGACTTACCATCGTGGGGCTGGCCGGCATCGGAGCGTGGGGAGCGGTGGTGACTCGCTGCTGCGGCCCGAACACGTAGCTCGGAGGCTCCAGCGGCAGCCGCAGGTCCGGTGGACTGGGACATCGTGAGCTCGCGGGTCCGGGTGGAGAGACCGCTTTCCGGAGCTGCCGCAACGCGACTTATCTAGCCCGCGCCGCGGGGTTGGAACGACCCAGAGCGGGGCCGTACATCGCTGGATCTGAGATATACCAGCAAGCCCTTGCACTGCTTCACACATCAAAGATGACGACACAATTTTTCCAGCAGAAGTTGGTACGTTTCTTTGACTGGTCTGGTAACATTCCGAACCTGAAACCGGTTGTGAATTGGTGATCAATTATCAAGAAGACACTGAAAGGAAAGAAATGTACCATGAGACAGAAGCCCATCAAGGCCACAATTCAGCTGTGGTATCGAGAGGACATCTAAATTACTAAAGACATTAAGGGGTGTTGATAATGAATAAGAGGTACCCTATGACTTGTATGTTGGTTTGGTATATCCGAACGCATTCTTGATTCAATTAAACTGCTCAAGGATAGAATCTGCTCGATTCTGCTGCTCCAGACAAACCCCATGCATTCCAATGGACTGGATGCCAGGGTTTGTATGGTGGAGTAGTAAATACTGCCTTTTATATGTCTAAACTAATTGGCACCCTTCTCAAAGTATTGAACGGTTCAAATTGGACCTTGTGTGACGAATCCCTTGACATCTGCACAAATTCATGATATGATCTGTTTCGTTACAACCTTGTATTTGTTCTGAACAAGTAAAGACATAAATAGGAATAAATAACAACAACAAAATCGAAATAGTCAAACAATTGGACATTCCAGGCAATATTTGCAAAGCAATGAAAAGCATAAAGCAAAATTTAAATGTCCAACACTTTTTCTTTACAAGCTCGAAAAGGAGTGAGAAGAAGAATAACTTATTTAATCTCACCCCTTCTCCCTAAACCCTTCTTCCATATTTAATAATTAATTAATTAATCATAATAATACCCCAGATAATTTTTAGAGATGCATACAGACATATATATACATACAACTGATATACACATACAAGTAATAGGTATGAAGTAACCAAAAAACGTAAATAAATAATAAATAAAATAATAAATAAACATTAACCCCTGTTTGTCAACCATCCCCTTCATCCCTGTACCTTGTGAAAAAAAGATTTTTGTATGTCATTTTGAACTGGTTCATGTTTGGACATTGCTTTAACTCCACATTCAAACTGTTCCACAATCCTACTCCACAGACCAAAATACAAAAAGTTTTTCTGGTCGTGCGGACTCTTTGTACCTTAAAATTAAATATTCTTCTTAAATTATAACCCCCCACTCACTCATTGAATAATTTTTGTATATTTCCAGGTAAGTTTTTATTTTTGGCCCTAAACATTATCTGTGCTGTTTTAAATGCAACCAAATCTTCTAATTTTAATAATTTTGACTGTAAGAATAATGAATTAGTGTGACCCAGATACCTGACATTGTGAATAATACGTATTGCTCTTTTTTGCAGAATAGTTAATGAATGTAGCGAACTTTTATAGTTATTGCCCCAGACTTCTGCACAGTAATTTAAATAGGGTAAGATTAGTGCCCAGTAGAGAATGCGGAGTGATTTGTGATCCAGAACCTGCTTAACTTTGTGTAATACAGTAATGCTTTTTGACAGTTTGGATTGTACATGTTTAATGTGTGATTTCCAGCTGATTCTATCATCCATTATAACCCCAAGAAATTTATTTTCATGAACTCGTTCAATTTCAACCCCATTTATCTTTATATTTGCTTGTGTATTTGTTCTGCAATTACCAAATAACATTATTTTGGTTTTGCTCAAGTTTAATGATATTTTGTTCCTGTCAAACCATGTTTTCAGTTTGCCCATTTCTTTTGTTGTTTTGTCCAGTAGTTGTTTTAAATTCTCCCCAGAACAAAAAATATTTGTGTCGTCTGCAAACAAGACCAGCCTCAAGGCATTGGACACATTACAAATGTCGTTTATATACATGATGAATAGTTTTGGACCCAACACTGACCCCTGGGGGACACCACAAGCAATGTCCAAACATGTAGAACTGTAGCTGCCCAGCTTCACAAACTGGTGCCTGTTACTTAAATAGCTTTTTATCCAATCCAGTACTAGACCTCTGATGCCATACCTTTCTAATTTTTTTAATTTTAATAAAATATCATGATTGATCGTATCAAAAGATGAGGGGAGAGGGGGTAGAGAGGGGGGAGATGGGGGGAGAAGGAGTGGAGACAACTTTTAAGAAGCCAGAGATACATGACTGTGAAGCTCGGTGGAAATTTAAAATTACCGGTCGGTTATCCTTGGTTCTGAAAACTAGTGCTTATCTTTTTTCCCCCAATGAGCCAATAAAATTCACCGCTCAGTACCGGCTACAACCTCCGAGAACCTTCGACCTCCTGGCAACCCATTAGGACCTGCTGGAGACCCACCTACGGCTCGAGAATTCTCGCTACTCTCCATGGCGGCTTCATACTAGTCGCTGCTAATTTTTGAAAAATTAGCGGCAACCATAATGAGGCCGCGACTAGTTCCCAGAATGTGGGAACTCCTCACGACCATGAGGGCGACTCCCCGGCAACCACCCGCGAACATGTGGAGACCATGTGGCGACTGCATAGTCTCCTGCAGTTGCCTAAAAAGTCACCTAAGTGGGAAGGGCCCATAACTACCCCTCCCATTCCCACACTGACCTTTCTGTACTGGGCCTCCTCCACTGTCAGATTGTGCCCAGCACAAATTGGAGGAACAGCACCTCATATTTCGCTTGGGCAGCTTACAACCCAGTGGTATAAATATTGCTTTCAACTTCAAGTAATCCTTGCTTTATCACTCTCTCCGTCCCTCCCCCACCCTAGTTCTCTGCCTAGTTTCACTGTCCTCCTGATTCATTTTATTGATTGTATACCTTGTTGTCACCTTCCCCTCAGCCAACAATGAACAATTCTAAGGTACACAAAATTGCTGGGGAAACTCAGCGGGTGCAGCAGCATCTATGGAGCGAAGGAAATAGGAATGAACAATTCTACATTTCCTTGATTATCATCTGCTTTAAACTCTCGTTTTCTCATCTTTCCCTTCTATTTCTCCAGTTTCCCCCTCCCCTGACTCTCAGTCTGAAGAAGGGTCTCGACCCGAAACGTCACCCATTTCTTCTCTCCGCCTCTGACCCGAAGCTTTAATCTCTTCCACAGATGCTGCTCAACCTGCAAAGAATTCCACACATTTTCTGTTTTCATGATTATTTCCAACCTGCAATAATTTGATTTTGCTGTCTGTCCTGCTGAGTTACTCCAGCAGTTTGTGTCTATCTTTGGTGTAAACCAGCATCTGCAGTTCATTCCTACCTCTTATTATTCACCAGGTTTGTTATTTTTTTTTTTTTTTGTAGGATGTAGGCATACTGGCAAGGCCGGTATTTATTAGTCATCCCTTAGGTCATAAAATTGAAAGGTGACTGGCTATTTCAGGGGGAAATTATAATTCAACCACATTGCTGTGGATCGCACTCAATAAAATGCCAGATCTTGTTCTCTAATGGTCATCAGAGAACCAGATGGATACGTTTAAGAAGGAACTGCAGATGCTGAAAAATTAAAGGTAGAAATGCTGGATAAACTCAGGGGGTGAGGCAGCATCTATGTAGCGAAGGAAATAGGCAACGTTTCTCCAGCATTTTTGTCTACCTTAGATTTTTAATACAATCTATTGGTTTCACATTGATCATTACTGAAACTTAGGAAGGCCTGGGAAGCGTGGATGTGGAGAGGATGTTTATAATAGTGGGAAGGTCTCAGACCAGAGGGAATAGCCTCAGAATAAAAATACCTTTAGAATGGAGATGTGAAATTTCTTTAGCCAGAGGGTGACAAATCAATGGAATTAATTGCCACAGATGGCTGTGGATACCAAGTCATTGGGTAGATTGATAGGTCCTTGATTAGTAAGGGCACCAAAGGTTATGTGGCGAAGGAAGGAGAAAGGGGTTGAGAAGGAAAATTAAATCAGCCATGATGGAATGGCAGAGCAGACCTGATTGGGCGAATGGTCTGCTCCTCTGTCTTATGTTTTATTCCGCATTGATTTGCCTGAATATAATCTCCACGTTTTTTGCGGTGGGGTTTGAAGTATGTCTCTGATGAAAGGCCTATGACCCGAAGCTTTAATCTCTTCCACAGATGCTGCTCAACCTGCAAAGAATTCCACACATTTACTGTTTTCATTTCAGATTCCCAATCGCCGCAATAATTTGATTTTGTGTGATTCAAACTCATGACCCTGGATCTTGGCTCCAGGAATCTGGATTACATGCCCAGTAACAGAATAATTTTGGAACCTCCGGTTAAGTACAACAATATTCTGGAGGCTAGGTAAGAATACCTGGTGATTTTCCAGCAAACTTGGAAGGTCGGAAACACTTCCAGCAGCTGGATTGCTTTAGCCTTTTCTCCTCTGTTCAGCCTTGTGAGTGGACCTTCCATAAGATAGGGTACAGTCTGATTCACCTCTACCCCATTGTGGACATGGGACTTTGGCTGGGAACTGGTGCACTACAGTGCTGAGAACTATATTCTGTACTCTGCATCTTTCCCTTCACTCAACCTATTGTACTTGACTTTGGCTTCATCGCATTGATGTATAGTGTTATCTGATCTGTGGTCAGATGAGCTAATACAATACATGGAGGTACAGTGAAAATGTTGTGTTGATGTATAGTATTCAGTCCCAATTTAGTTCATTATCACGTGTACCAAGATACGGTGAAAAGCTTTTGTTGCGTGCTCACCAGACAGCAGAAATACAATACATGATTACAATCGATCCATTTACAGTGTATAGATACATGATAAGGGAATAACGTTCAGTGCAGAGTAAAGCCAGCAAAGTTCGATCAAGGATAGGCCGAGGGTCATCAAAGAGGTGGATAGTAGTTCAAGACAGCTTTCTGGTTGTGGTGGGATGATTCTGTTGCCTGACAACAGCTGGGAAGAAACATCTGACCACAGATCAGATAATACAAAGTTTTCACCTCAGTACAAATGCCAATAATAAACCTAAATATGATTTCCTCCTATCAAGCATGTCTGCTTAATGGTCAGAGCACAATACCGCATACACTCACGGTATTGAATTTAAAAAAAAATGTTGGAGAACCTCAATATGCCACACAGCTTGTGAGGATAGAGAAACAGAGTTAAGGGCCTGTCCCACGAGCATGCATCTGCGTGCGGCAAGCACGACCTTACGGCCTCACGGGGCCGGTCCCACTTCGATCGCCGGAGCCATATGGAGTTGACCGGAGCTGGTCCCGACATCGGCTCCGAAAAACTGACTGTCCAAAAATTCCGCGTGGCAATGGCCTGCTGGCCCGCAGCCGCATTGAGGCCGTACGCACCGCCTCGACGGGCGTGCGCAGCATCTCGACGCCGTACGCAGCATCTTGATGCCGTACGCAGCGCCTAGCGTGAACTTCCCGCGGACTTCGCTCGAACTTCACGTCAACTCGGACGTGATCACTCGACCTCCGCGCGGCCCCCGCTTCCGGTTTGGTCGCGCTCGCCACATGCAGTCGCTTGCTGGTGGGACATGCCCTGTACGGGGATTACTCGACCTCCGCACCGCCCCTGCTTCCGGTTTGGTCGCGCTTGCCACATGCGGTCGCATGCTCGTGGGACAGACCCTTTATTCTGCCAACTCTTATGGATGGGTTCCTCTCACTGAAATGGCTGCTTGTGTTCCCCAGTGCCTGGCTTTGCAGGTCTCGGGGTGATGGATCTGCCTTGCCTGAACAAGGGTCTCGACCAGAAATGTCACCCATTCCTTCTCTCCAGAGATGCTGCCTGTCCCGCTGAGTTACTCCAGCATTTTGTGTCTATCTTTGGTTTAAACCAGCATCTGCAGTTCCTTTCTTCACACTTGCCAACCTGGACCAAAGATCCTATAGCGAAGTAAGATAAACCACTCCTTCTAAATGCAATGGGCTGACGTGTAGTACGCAACGGAGCGGAACATGGGCCTTTTTTTCATCCATTTCAGTAACCCGACTCGACCCGACCCGACCCGACTCGCAGTGTAATCAACATTGCGGAGGAACAGTTTGTGTTAATAAATTATAATTCTGAAAATGAGGAGAAGATTTTTACCAAATAACTTTTATTTTTACGAGGATGTTTCCGTAACCGGCTTCCGTCTCCGCACTAGTATCTTTGCTCCGCTGTGGGATCTTTGGTGTGGAGACGGAAGCCGGTTACAGAAATGGGGTCGAAAATTACCCATTAATCTGCCCATGACCATACTACGTATTTTTCGTCAAGTGATCTATCTTGCTTGCTATAGGATCTTTGACCTGGACTTTGACTGATAGCTGGTCAGCTTCATTGTATTGAGTAAGTCCTGCCCCTGGAAATCTATTGAAAGCACAGACAACACTGCAATGTCTGTATAACTCGTTACCACCATTTGGACCATTTACTTGATCATCGTTACTTTTTTGCATATTTTTAATTCATTTGTTCTCTGTCTCTCTTATATCAACGTCTATCTCACTTATTTCCCTTTCCCCAGAGATGCTGCCTGACCTGTTGAGTCACTCTAGCTTTTTGTGTCTGTCTTCGGTTTAAATCAGCATCTGCAGTTCATTCCTACACATTTTGTCTACTGGTCACCTATTCCTTCTCTCCAGAGATGCTGCCTGTCCCGCTGAGACCAGCTTTTTGTGTCTATCTTCATTTTGTCTATTCCCCAATTTGTTGGTTTTCAAAAATGTACGGGTAATTTTATGTGTTTTAAAAGAGGTTTAAACAAAGCAAAGTAAAAGAAGCGTACTGAAAGCATTCAAGGTGCAGGTATAATTAACAAATGAAACTAAATCAAAGATATATTTTTAAAATCCTTTGCCTCTGGACTATATCTGTAGCTCAAAAATCTCCATTAAGGGCCTGTCCCACTTGAGCGTCATTTGCGCGTCACGCGGATGGCGCGTGAAGATTTTGTACATCCCAAAATCCTGGGGCGCCGTGCGCGACCACGCGTCACTGCGTACGTCACCACGCACCATGCATGCATCACGTGCGCTTCACGATGCACGCATCGTGCATCCTGACACGTAAGTGATGTCGCATAAATGACACGCAAATGATGCCCGTGGGACAGCCCCTTTAAAACCAACTTAGATTTGACTGCTCCAGCAAGAAAGAGGCAATTATTCAGCATCCATTTTGTAGCTCTATTGGAACTGGCAGCATTAGCCAGTGACACACTATCCAACATTTACGATCAATGGCCTTAAATCAGGACCATCAATAAATGAAAGACTAACTTTGTTTCTCTCTCCAGAGGTGTTGCCTGCGTTGATGATTTCAGCTATTTTCATTTTGATGAATTCATCACCATTCTCCACACAACACCAATATTCAAATTCATTAACTTTACATCCACACATAAAATAAATCTTTACCAGTGTAGAATTCCCCTGAAGAATTTGGTAAATATTATCCTCTGATGTTTTCTATTTTTATACGGGCATTCGTCACTCCAATCTCTAATTTAATTTGTTTCACTCATGCATTTATGTATTCAATGTGGGAGGCCTTCCTTAGGCATTGCTTCTAAGGTAGAGCTCCTTGGATATTTCACATCTTTTAAAATCCATTTCATGTAGAGCGATACTAAATTTACACAAAACATTTAGACATATTTTGATGCACATTAGCACCTCTGCGATACGATCATGGCTGATCTATCTTTCCCTCCCAACTACATTCTCCTGCCTTCTCACTGTAATCCTTGACGCCCTTACTAATCAAGAAACTATCTGCTTTGAAAATACCCAATGACCTGGCCTCCACAGCAACATAACTAGTCTCAGGGCAAAACACAATAGACAATAGACAATAGGTGCAGGAGTAGGCCATTCGATCCTTCGAGCCAGCACCGCCATTCAATGTGATCATGGCTGATCATCCCCAATCAGTACCTCGTTCCTGCCTTCTCCCTATATCCCCTGACTCCGCTATTTTTAAGAGCCCTATCTAGCTCTCTCTTGAAAGCATCCAGAGAACCTGCCTCCACCGCCCTCTGAGGCAGAGAATTCCACAGACGCACCACTCTCTGTGAGAAAAAGTGTTTCCTCGTGTCCGTTCTAAATGGCTTACTCCTTATTCTTAAACTGTGGCCCCTGGTTGTGGACTCCCCCAACATCGGGAACATGTTTCCTGCCTCTAGCGTGTCCAAGCCCTTAACAATCTTATATGTTTCAATGAGATATCCTCTCATCCTTCTAAACTCCAGAGTGTACAAGCCCAGCTGCTCCATTCTCTCAGCATATGACAGTCCCGACATCCCGGGAATTAACCTTGTAAACCACCCTCAATAGCAAGAATGTCCTTCCTCAAATTAGGTGAAAGAACCTAAAGTGCTGGAAGAACCCAGCGGGGAGGGAATGGACAGGTGGCGCTTGTTTTGGGACCCTTCTTCAGACTGATTGTAGTTGATGGGGGGGTGGGGGAGAAGAACGCTGGAGAAGAGAGGTGGGTGGGCAAGGCAGAGGCTGTATCAGACCATGGTGATAGGTGTATTAGACCATGGTCGAACTACAGGAGAGCAGCAGGAATCACAGAGCATTTGAGCCCAAGGCAATACCTTCACCTCAACTCCACTTCCTCACCTGATCCACAGTTGTTATCAGACAGCTTCCCAGCTGTTATCAGGTAATCGAATCATCCTACCAACAACTAGAGCAGTCCTGCTATCTACCTCATTGGAGACCCTCAGACAGGGCCGGATTTACCTATAAGCTAGACAATCTTAAGCTTAGGGCCTCAAGGTCTAGGGGGGCCTCGCAGTGCCGGATTTACCACTAGGCTTCATAGGCTGAAGTCTAGGGCCTCGAAATCTAGGGGGCCTCCGGGCCAAGGCAGGAAACCTGCCGTTCAACTCTGGGCGGGCCCCCCTCTCTATCTCTCTCTCTCCATCTCCCCCCGCTATCCGTGTCCGGGCCGCCGGGCTCCACTCACTCCTCATCCGCCGGCACGGCAGGCCGCCTTGCACATGCGCATTGCTGCGGCCTGCACGTCCTCCCCCCTGCACATGCGCACAACCGCGGCCAGCACATCATTGGCCGCCCTGCGCATGCGCACTGTAACGGCAACTGGTCGGCACTGGGCACTTTCTCCCTCGCTTTGAATTGTGGGAGATTTGGCCGCCATGCCTGCCTCGCCGCCAGCGCTGAAAACCAACGCGGAGGGGGCCTCACAAGTGGAACAGCTTAGGGCCTCTCTTCATCTAAATCCGGCCCTGCCCTCAGACTATCTTTGATCAGACTTTATTCGACTTTATCTTGCACTAAACATTATTCATGTTATTCCCTTCATCATATATCTGTGGATGGCTTTATTGTAATCATGCATTGTCTTTCCGCTGACTAGATCGCACGCGGAAAGAAATGCTTTACACTGTACCTCGGTATACGTGAGAATAAACTAAACTCAAACGCAAACTCAGACTCAAACATAATTCCTGATTCTCACAAAGGCTCAAATCATTCTATTAGATTAGATTAGATTAGATTAGATTCGTTTTATTGTCATTCAGACCTTTCGGTCTGAACGAAATTTTGTTTCCCTGCAGTCATACATATAATTAAAAAAATGGCAAAAACACACATCAACACAAATTTAACATCCACCACAGTGAGTTCACCAAACACCTCCTCACTGTGGTGGAAGGCAAAATCTTAAAGTCTCTGTCTCTTCCCCCTTTGTTCTCCCTCTGTGCCGAGGCAACGGTTCAAACTCCGCGGGTGGTTGCTGCCTCCGCCACAACTCCAGGGCCGAGTCGGGTCTCCGCCGCTGCTGCTGCTGCCGCCGCCACAGCTTCTGTGCCGAGCCTGGTCTCCACTGTTGCTGCTGCCGCCGCTACACCTTCGGGGCCGAGTCAGGTCTCCGCTGCTGCTGCTGTTGCTGCTACAGCTCCAGGGCCGAGTCAGGTCTCCGCTGCTGCTGCTGCCGCCGCTACACCTTCGGGGCCGAGTCAGGTCTCCGTTGCTGCTGCTGCCGCCGCCACAGCTCCAGGGCCGAGCCGGGTCTCCGCTGCTGCTGCTGCCGCCGCTACAGCTTCGGTGCCGAGTCCGGTCTCCGGTGCTGCTGCTGCCGCCGCTACAGCTTCGGTGCCGAGTCCGGTCTCCGGTGCTGCTGCTGCCGCCGCTACAGCTTCGGTGCCGAGTCCGGTCTCCGCTGCTGCTGCTGTTGCCGCTACAGCTTCGGTGCCGCCCGCTCCGCCATTAGGCCTCGGCGCAGACGGAGACGGGGAATACGACCGAAGAAAGTCGCATCCCCCGAAGGAAGAGACCAAAACATGTTTCTCCCACCCCACCCACACACATACACAACTTAATAAAACAAAATTAACTAAAACATGACAATGAACAAAACGAAAGAAAAAAAAAAAAAACAGACGGACTGCAGGTGGGCCGCAGCTGTTAAGCCAGCGCCGCCATCTTGATCCCAGGATTAAATGTGTTCAACGACTATGCGTCCATAGTCCTCAGGATGAGAATTCCAGAGATTCCCAAGCCTCGGATTGCTTTGATGTTCACTTAATTTTCCATGGCAGTGAAAAGACATTTGAACTGTGCAGCCTCTGTCTGCTACAGTATGTGTTCATTCAGTGTCAATTTATTTAGACTAATGTTCCAGTATTGATCTATTGAATACAGAATGGATTCCAGGACTGAGTTTGACCTCACCTTGCAAATTGAATACATTCTTTGTTTTACATGATGAAACGAGCAGTCTATTTGTATACCAGAATGTAACTTGTGTTTTACACGAGATTAGCATTATCTGCCATCTGCCGGTAATAATAACCATTTTGGCCACAGATGGTATTTCAATGGGCCATCTACACTGCCATGTGCTGCTTGGAATGAGATGATACAATTGGGAAAAGAGTTCCTTGGCAAAGGGATAAAAATCTGCGCTCTCTGATCCTGGAATTCGGTTAACCATAACATATTTATCTGCAATAATAAGCATGCACACGTGTGCACATGAACACACGCAAATGCATCACACACAAACACATACACACATGTACACACCCAAACACACATACACATGAACACACACAAACACACATACATTACACCTGAATACACACAAAAAGAAACACTAAATACCTCTAAGAAAATGAGGTTTGTCTCTTCTACCTTTCCTTAATCCATTCCATGTAACATTTTCTTTACTTAACTCTCTGTACATCCTCTCCAAAGATGTACAAGTTTGAAAAGTAAAACATTGTGAATTGTCCCCAGTGTGTGTAGGATAGTATTAGTGTGTGGGGATCGCTGGTCGGTGTGAAGGGCCTGTTTGTGCGGTGTATCTCTAAACTAAACTAAACTAAACTAAACAACTATTTCCTGGTTCACAGGGCATAGCCTTAATGTGAGAGGGCCAAAGTTTAAATGGGATGTGCAGAGTAAGTTTTTTTAAAGAGAGGATGATGAGTGCTTCAACGTGTTGCCAGGGGTGGTAGCGGTGCAGATAAAAAAGTGACATTTTAAGGCTTTTGGAAATCACATTGATATGCAGGGAATGGAAGGATTTGTATCATGTGCAGGCAGGGGAAGGTTAGTTTAACTTGGCATCTTGTTCACTGCAGACATTGTGGGCTAAAGGGCCTGTTCTGTTCTGTACTGATTCATGTTCTATGTTCATACTTCCTAGCTTAAGCCGTTGGAGAGAGACACAAACACAACTGGTGCAGCTGGTAGTACTGCTGCTTTCTAGCACCAGCGATCTAGGTGCAATTCTGACCTGTGACCTGTGTGGCATTGTATTCTTCTCTCTGTAACTGAGTGGAGTTCCTCTGGATGCTTTGATTTCATGCTGCACCCCAATGATGTGTAGATTGGGTGACTAATTGGCCATTATATATTTCCTCCAACATGCTGGTGAGGAGTAGAATCTGCCCAGAGCTAAAGGGCATGTGGGAAGCATAAAATAGGATGAGAGGATATGGTGTTTGATGGGCAATGTGGACTTGGTGGGCTGAAGGGCTTGTTTCTGAGCAGACGCTTTATGAATCAAGTCCAGGTCTGTCAACCATCAGTTGTCCTCACCTTCTGCACATTCAGGACCGCTGAGCTTAAAAAGACCAAGTTCACGTGATAGAAACATAGAAAATAGGTGCAGGAGTAGGCCATTCGGCCCTTCGAGCCAGCTCCACCATTCAATATGATCATGGCTGATCATCCAGAATCAGTACCCCCCTGTTCCTGCTTTCTCCCCATATCCTTAATTCCGTTAGCCCTAAGAGCTGTATTCAACTCTCTCTTGAAAACATACAGTAAATTGGCCTCCACTGCCTTCTGTGGTAGAGAATTCCACAGATTTTCAACTCTCTGGGTGAAAATGTTTTTCCTCATCTCAGTCCTAAATGGCCTACCCCTTATTCTTAAACTGTGACTCCCTGTTTCTGGACTCCCCCCAACATCGGGAACATTTTTCCTGCATCTAGCCTGCCCAATCCATTAATGAATTTATATGTTTCTATAAGATCCCCTATCATCCTAAATTCCATTGAATGTATGCCCAGTCAATCCATTCTTGCTGATACAATCAGCATTCCCACATATAATGACATCTAGCCACCAGAGTCCAATTTTGAGTCTGTCTTTCATGTGGTCTATTTGGTTTGAGAAGAACCTCATGCTTATTAATCCACTTGCAGATGTCACCGAGACCCATTAGGATGTGCCTGGAGATACGGGCAAGTCTCCACATCGAAACCTTTAAAAATATTTTGGGGTGGTTATCTGCTCTCCATTCACCATTGAGTTCAAAACCCATGTCGATGAATTTCTGGTACTTTCGTAGGGATTGGAAATATCAGGAGGTAGATTATCTCCTTCTTAAGTATGATTGAACCTACATTCATAAATTGAGTGTGTGGTGAATCTCCATATGATCTTTTTGGAAAGGGAGTTTATAACAAGGAGCAGGATGAGAAAGAACCATGTAACTGGCCGTGCTCAATGGAGAAATATTGCAGATTACTGAATGTTTCTATGACCTTTCTCTGAATATTGCAGAAGATGTGAAAAATAAATGTGCGGGGATCACTGGTCGGCGTGGACTCAATGTGCCTCTAAACTACACTAAAACAGATATTCAACAGGGGTGAACATGGGGTGGGGACTGGACATTGTGCCTTCCTCCACAGTGCTACCCACTGTGGGGGGATGATTTTTTTGTCTAATTGTAGTCCTGTAGGTCTGTGTCCAAGATGGCTGCCGTGAAGAGAGAGTGGACGCTGGCGCGCTTTGGCTGCCGCTGCTCTCTCTTCACACTGTGTTTTTGATTTTCTGTTTTTGGATTGAATTCTGTTTTTAATTTGTGTCTCTGTGATGTCTTTTTTACCTGTTCTATTCCGATTATATGTTTTTATTCCGATTACTATGTAAGGTGTCCTTGAGATGTCTGAAAGGCGCCCATTAAATAAAATTTATTATTATTATTATAACAGCAATGCGTGTCATTACATTTGCCAGTAGATCAATTTAAAAATACTATACTATCAAGAACACTTTTTTTTAATCATAGCTACTGAAATGTGTCCTCAAAATCCCCATCATTTTCAGTTTTTATAACAATAACATCAATATTCCTTTAATTTAATTTAAATAAATGAACCTCTTGTTTTTTCTTATGATCTTCCCTTGAGTTTTTGGAAGCTTATTCCTATTATTGCTGCTTTGGGATTTGGTTAGTTGCTGTTGGATTCATTCCAGTGACTGTATAAATAGCAAAATAATAATCGCCTCTTTCCAAAAATTTGGCTGAAATTAAGAACTTTGCTGCAGACAATTCTCGAATGTCATTTGGAAAAGCTTCGCACCAAAGCCATTTTAGCCAAGTGTGCAACTCTTCAATTTAAA
Source organism: Amblyraja radiata (assembly GCF_010909765.2). Classification (NCBI taxonomy): domain Eukaryota; kingdom Metazoa; phylum Chordata; class Chondrichthyes; order Rajiformes; family Rajidae; genus Amblyraja; species Amblyraja radiata. Next base: position 13,037,843 of record NC_045977.1, read on the forward strand.
GCCGGGGAAACGGATGAGAAACTGAGTGGGAACCGTGGTGTTTATGGTCGTTTAGTGTTACTTTTAGTTTTAGAGATATAGCATAGAAACAGGCCCTTCAAGGGATGGCACAGTGGCTCAGCAGTGGAGCTATTGCCTAGAGCGCCAGAGACCCTAGTTTGGTTCTGACTATAGGTACTTTCTGTATGGAGTTTGCACGTTCTCCCTGTGATCGCGTGGGTTTCCTCCGGGTGCTCCGGTTTCCTCCCTCATTCTAAAGATGTGCAGGTTGGAACGTTAATTGGCTTCTGTATATTGCCTATAGTGTGTTGGATAGGAAACTGGGATTACATAGAACTAGTGTGTATGGATGCTCATCAGTCGGCGCAGACTCAGTGGGCTGAAGGGCCTGTTTCTATACTGTTTCTCGAGAATAAAGTTCAAGCCAACCATCGGCCACCTGTTTCTTTGTTTCTTGGTTTCCTGGTCCTCCAAAATATTCCAAATGGAATTTAAACTGGAGGTGAGGAGCATTACTCCTTACCCACTAAAGGCAATTTGACAAAGGCCAATTAACTCATAAAACTACACGTCTTTGGGATGAGGGAGAAAGGTACCGCAAGGCTCGGTGCTGGGACCGTAACTATTTACCATATTCATCAATCATTTAGATGAAGAGATCAAAGTAACATTAGCAAATTTGCAGATGACACAAAGCTGGGTGGCAGTGTGAACTGTGAGGAGGATGCTATGAGAATGCAGGGTGACTTGGACAGGTTGGGTGATTGGGCAGATGCATGGCAGATGCAGTTTAATGTGGATAAATGTGAGGTTATCCAATTTGGTAGCAAAAACAGGGAGGCAGATTACTATCTAAATGGTGTCAAGTTGGGAAAAGGTGAAGTACAATGGTATCTGGGGGGTCCTTCTTCAGTCAATGAAAGTAAGCATGCAGGTACAGCAGGCAGTGAAGAAAGTGAATGGCATGTTGGCCTTCATAACAGGAGGAGTTGAGGACAGGAGGAAAGAGGTCCTTCTGCAGTTGTACAGGGCCCTGGTGAGACCACACCTAGAGTATTGTGTGCAGTTTTGGTCCCCAAATTTGAGGAAGGACATTCTTGTTATTGAGGGAGTGCAGCGTAGGTTCAAAAGGTTAATTCCCAGGATGGTGGGACTGCCAGATGCTGAGAGAATGGAGCGGCTGGGTTTGTATACTCTGGAATTTAGAAGGATGAGAGGGCATCTTATCGAGACATATAAGATTATTAAGGGTTTAGATATACTAGAGGCAGGAAACATGTTCCCGATGTTGGGGGAAGTCCAGAACCAGCGGCCACAGTTTAAGAATACGCCATTCGGAACGGAGATGAGGAAACACTTTTTCTCACAGAGAGTTGTGAGTCTGTGGAATTCTCTGCCTCAGAGGGCGGTGGGGGCCAGTTATCTGGATACTTTCAAAAGAGCTAGATAGGTTTCTTAAAGATAGCAGAATCAGGGGATATGGGGAGAAGGCAGGAATGGGGTACAAATTGTGGATGATCAGCCATGATCACATTGAATGGCGGTGCTGGCTCGAAGGGCCAAATGGCCTACTCCTGCACCTATTGTCTATTGTCTATTGAAACCGGAGCACACAAAGAAAATTCAAGTGGTCACAGGGCGAAGGTGTAAACTCCACATACAGAGACTCGGGATCAAACCTGGGTTTCTGGTGCTGTGAAACATCAGCTCTACCAGCAGCGCCACTATGCTGCCCACTGTCGCCAGCTGCATGCTTTTGAAATAAGCAAATGATGTATCATAACCAGAATTGGCACCAACATGGCATCATCAATTTTCAACTAACAGCCAAAGTCAAAAGTACCCACGTTGTGACTTTGTCATAAATAAGCTGAATGATGCCATCTTGGATCATTTTAGAGTTCTTTGTGCTGTTTCACTTTGAATCCTTCCAGATTTCAAATGTGCTTGATTTACAATGTATGAATGCAAAATTGATGAGACCTCTCACAGTTCTGAGTGAAATCTTTCCCTTGGTGGGTTATGCTAGACTGCTGGACTTGAACAGTGTGAGCAGTTGAAGGACGCTGGCGCTCATGTAAGCTTCAGTGAATGGCCAGATGGAATGCCAAGGTTTGGTCCAAGTTCTTTTATTATGCTACTTGGACATGAATCTGCCAACAGAAAGACTGAATATTGCACTTTGTTAAAATTGACCTTGAAACATCCGCAGAGATAAAGTACGACCAGATTTTTAATGTCTAGTCTGAATGAGCATGGGTGTTACATTCTGATTGTCCAAAAATCAATTTAATGAAACTTGTAATGACATTTAAATAATTGATATCTGCTCCAAAAGAAAGAATTGGCTTCAAATACTTTATCAGCATACCTCCGACTTAAAATTCCTCAAAGAAATGTTAAAATAAGTAAACTTTAGAGAGTCGATGCCCCAGTTAGGGATTAAATATTGTACTGGCAGAATAAAAATGGTTCAATTCTCTATGCAAGGAGTGATAAAAGCATAGAATTGATTTCATTGTGAGAATTCTATTGGCAATTCCAATCAAGGGACTGAATGCATAAAAACATATTACAATTTATATCTTAGGAATATAAACAAAATTGTATTTGTAGCAGCCTCCAGCTGGTATATACTTTGGTTTATTATCTGAAGAAGGGTCTTGACCCGAAACGTCACCCATTCCTTCCATCCAGAGACGATGCCTATTCCGCTGAGTCACACCAGCATTTTGTGTCTGTCTTCAGTGTAAACCAGCATCTGCAGTTCCTTCCTATACTTTACCAGGGGAGTAGGTTGAGATAGTCAGTGAGGCTCCCTGAGCCTAGAGGTCGATACTTTTTGATTGGGAGGAGCATGTGAGGATAACCGGAGCTGATGGGGGAAACGGAAGAGTGACAATGTCAATGTGTGGACAAGCGCGGCTGATGACAGAAGGGAGAGCATAATGGTCGGATATTAAGGAATACTTGGCTGGCCTGACAATTCCTATTGGGAGGAAAATTAACACCTTCCAACGAGCTGTGAAATGCCTCACATGGTGTTAATATTGAGACCGCAGTTTCTTTCAGGGCACTGTGGTCACATTTAAACGTGATCCTGATACTGGTTTGGGGATTGGAAATTCATCTTGATCAGCACTTAGCATTATTAAAATAATTGCTTCTTCCTAGGTGTGATTTGGAGAGAGCTGTTAGCCAGGCTGGAGAGCAAGGAAACAGCTTCCTAAATGTCGACAGACTTTCAGATTTATACTTTAGAGATACGGTGCAGAAACAGGCCCTTTGGCTCATCGAGACTGTGCTGACCAGTGATCACCCCGTACACTAACACTATCCTACACACTAGGGACAATTCACAATTTTTTTACCAAAGCCATTTAACCTACAAACAGTATGTGCATGTGCCTTTGGAGTGTGGGGGAAACCAGAGCATTCAGAAAAAGCCCACGCAGTCACAGGGAGAACGTACAAACTCTGTACAGACAGCACCCGTGGTTAGGATCGAACCTAGGTCTCTGACGCTGTTAAGACCCTGTCCCACTGTACGAGGTAATTAATGAGTTCTCCCGAGTTTTCCCCTGATTCGAACTCGGAGAATGTCCGTAGCGGGTCCGTAGGAGTTCGTGGATGTCTCGTGGCGGCTCGTAATGCTAACGGTAGGGATAAAAAGTAACAATTTTTTCATCCCGAGTATTATTTTACTCGTGTACATTTTTTACAGGGATGAAAAAATGTCACGAGTTTACCGGATGTCCCGAGTACCTACCATTAGCATTACGAGCCGCTACGAGATATCCACAAACTCCAATGGACATTCTCCGAGTTCGAATCAGGGGAAAACTCGGGAGAACTCGTGAATTACCTCGTACAGTGGGACAGGGGCTTAAGACAGCAACCCTACCATTGCTCCACCGTGCACCCATGCACAGGCTTATGTTAAGGCACACTGGAAAAATACCTAAGCTTTCATAATCTGTATTAGAAATATATGCTTAAAAGTGGGTAGGGGTTTTCTTAATTTCTTGCAGTGAAATTGTTACTAGTGGCACATATTTATGTGGAGACCATTGAAATAAAGATGCTGGAATCCTGAGCGAAACCCAAAGTGCTGGAGGAACTCAACGGGTAAGGCAGCAGCTCTGGAGAGAACAAATTTTGGGTCAGAACTTGCGTTTTGCACAGTTTTATCTTTGATCACTCGTAAGTGTTCAGCCATTCAGAGTAACATGGATGCATTCCATTCCTCTTGTCTTCCCATTAAATCTGAACAATTTTCTTCAATTACCCCACAATTCATCTTGGTTTTTCTCCACTCTTTTCCCAAATTCAACCTCTCAAGTCAGCTCAACCATTTCATCAGATAGTCACAAATGTAATTTGAAGAAAAATAATTTTCAATGGCATTGAAGAACTGGTAATATTACCAAAGTCAGGATGTGTAACTCGGAGAGGAACCTAAGGTCGTATATCCATCCATCTTTGGACCTTGTCCTTCTTTGTTGTAGAGTTTGAGGCTCCATTTACTTGCTGTGGGGGACTTCCCGAAGAAGATGGTAACTAGATTGGTCTTGAATATTTCAGTTGATCCATTGGCTCAGGTATTTAGAGAATCAAAGGCGAAATTTTCACCACCCAGTCTGTAAAATCATGCTTCATAAGTGTACCGCTGAATAGTTTAGCTTCAACGTTAATGCTGATTTAGATTCCCATGCAGGAAATAGTTTCTCAGTATCTGTCATGCTAAATCATTTAAATGGTTTAGATTTCTTGAAAGATTACTGAAGATTATAAAAGCAAAGAGTACAAATCATGTTTACTCATAAGTTAACCGGTTAAGTTTAAGGTGCATTCTGGTGAATTGGCATTGTACTTCATTGGAAGTTTATCTTGCAAACCCGTCATTTCTATTACCTTGGAGAACAAGGGCACAAGGTCTATGGAATACCACTACCTCCAAGTCACACACTTTCCTGTCTTAGAAACATACCACTGGCTCCTTATCATCACCATAATCCCTTACTCAACAATCCAGGCCAGCACGATCTCTTCGCAAATGGAAACTGCTCAAGAACATTGTTCAGCAGCACCTTCTCAAGGCCAATTTGGGAACGAGAATACCAGCCTTACCAATTGCATCTACACCCCATGCAGGCACGGAAATCGCTCTCAAAACATGGGGGGGGGACACAATTTCTTGGCGGCAACTCACGCATGTGCACACACACACGCGAGTCTTCGGCCATGGGCCCTGTGGACGGTAACATCGGGAGCTGACCTGGTTGGTGATCGACTCCGAACTCCAGCAACAGCAGCTTCGTCCGCCCCGAATCATGAGGCTTCAATCGGCCCATTTGCGGGGGCTTCAACATCGGGAGCTTCAACATCGCGGGGGCTTCAACGTTGACGCAGCAATTTGACTGCGGGGCGGTGGAAGATACCGCGGCCGGCCTCGCCGGGCTGGGCGATGAAAAGTCCCGCGAATGGACCGATTCAAGCTCCGCTCTATGATCGTTGCTCCACGGACGCCTCCCTCCTCCAATCACTGCGCTCTATCTTCAGTCCCACCCCTCTACTTCCGCCTCCGACCGACACCTCCCTCCTCCAACGATCGCACTGAATCATCATGGTCCCCCCCACTGCATCCTGCTGACGAGTCTCTCATTCAATCGGCGCCCTTGATAATCAGTCCCATCCCCATTGTCTCATGGAAAGTGGAGATATTTAATCGATTTTTTTAAACCGAGTTTTAAAATACGGATTACAAATCATGGGGGGGGGGAGGGGTCGTCCCCCGCCTCTCATAATATGCCCCGCTGGGATTTTCGCCCCTGACCCCACGTATCACTGAAGAAAAATACAAAGCTGAATAGCCTCCAAATCTTCACCATTTCGCTTAAGTGAGAGTATACACAAATTAACAGTCAAAGTGGTTTCTGAAAGAGAAATGTTAAATTAAAAAAACAATCACAGAATGGTGATCCAGGATGCGATGCAATCCACCGAAATTGAATTGTCTGGATCCTGCCTGGATCCGCTGCCTATGTTTGACCCGCACCTGTTTTTACCTGGACCAGATGCACAGGGGCTCATTTGCTGCCCCCTCATACTCTTGTGTCCAGGGTCAGTTGAGGATGGCAGCTGAGCTTCAGTCTGTGTTGCCAGGCATAGAATCTCCCGAACATTCAGAGACATTTTAAAATTATAAAAAATTTAAACATTTTACTACAAAATTAATAACATAGAAAGCATGCGCCTATAAATGAGTTAAAACCTTTTGAATGAAGGGGAAGGTTTGTTAGAAAGTCTCTTGCATCTTTGTCCGGCAATCTGACAATCCAGTGGGATTATGGGGTGTCTTGTTTACAGAATGATTTGGCATTCTGAACCAGTCAGTATGCCCCAGATCACCAGTCTGCTGTGGGACTTGCTGCATAAAAGCGAAGGTCAGAACAACAATGCCCAATATAGTCATCGAGAGTCATAGAGTGTATACAGCATGGAAACAGGCCCTTTGGCCAACTTGCCCACACCGGCCAACATGTCCCAGCTACACCAATCCCACCTGCTTGCATTTGGTTCATATCGCTCCAAACGTGTCCGATCCATGTAGCTGTCTAACTGTTTCTTAGAGGCTGGGATAGCCCAAGCCTCAACTACCTCCTCTGGCAGCTTGTTACATACACCCACCACCCTTTGTGTGAATATTATTGAAGATTTGTCCTTTGCAGCTAATCACCTGGTTATGCTTTTATTTCTTAGCCTAATCCTGCCATATAGCACATTGAACTTATATAATATCTATATTCAGTGTCATTGTGTAATAATAGCTGAAGCAAACATTAAGACCCTTCTCATTGTGTGCCATCATTGTGCTTTTAGCTCCATTCCTTCTCTTACAACTTTGAACTTGAAGCATTCCACTTATCTCTCTATCTTGCTTTTTTAACCTCTCTCTCTGCAAACCCGCTGAGTCAGCCATCTCAGTCGTGAATTATGGAGTTTCAGATCATTGATTATTCTATAGTATGCACACGGAATCGTTCAGAAGCAACGTTTTTTTTTTCCTAAATCCTTTTAATTAAACTAAGTCCTGTGTCTCAAAGTGTACGTTGTTATCTATGAAACGCAGCAAAATTTGCTACAAAAGCAAGAATTTTAACTGGGGCGGAGAGCTCTGCATTGGAATTAGGTCGTTTTAATTCTTTGGCTGCATTCAAGCATAGAAGGCCGGCTCGATACTGCTGAGTACGTTTGAAATGAGGGCAGGACGAGTGTACGGTTAGGGGGTGGGTCGGGAGAGGGCATGGAGTAATTTTGGATAGAACCTTTGCCTCTCCTTACAATACAAAAAATATTTTGCCCGGATTTCAATCATACACTCTGTGATCACCGATTCCTCTGAAACTTTATACAAATAGCTTGTCGAGCATTTATTGTCTATCCCACATTATCCCTGAATAGTTAAGAATTAACCACACTAGTGCATCTGGAGTCACAGATTGACCAGGCTTGTGAACCTAATTGGCTTTTATGAAAGTCCAATAGTTTATTGGCCACTGCTACCTGTGTTATATCTCCAGATGTAATCATTCGCTTGAATTTCAAATAACCTGGTAGAATTCAAATGTGTAGGAAAGAACTGCAGATGCTGGTTTACATCAAAGATAGACACATGCAGACAAATGCTGGAGTAACTAACTGGGACAGGAAGCATCTCTGGTGAGAAGGAATGGGTGGTTTAGAAAAAGGGTCAGTAGTGTTCAGAAGGAGGGTCTCATCCTGAAACGTCACCCATTCCTTCTCTCCCGAGATGCTGCCTACCCCGTTGAGTTTAGTTTAGTTTAGAGATACAGCACGGAAACTGGCCCTTCAGCCCACCGAGTCCGCATAGACCAGCGATCCCCACACATATTAACACTACCCTACACACACTAGGGACAATTTTACATTTACACCAAGCTAATTAACCTACAAACCTGTAGGTCTTTGGAGTGCGGGAGGAAACCGAAGATATTGGAGAAAACCCACGCAGTTCATGGGGAGAACATACAATCTCATTATAGACAGCACCCATAGTCAGAATCGAACCCGGGTCTCTGGTAAGGCAGTAGCTCTACCATAGAGTAAAATGGATAAGGGAGCCAGTGGATGTAGTGTATCTGGACTTTCAAAAAGCCTTTGACAAGGTCCCACACAAGAGATTAGAGTGGAAAATTAGAGCATGTGGTATTGGGGGTAGGGTATTAACATGGATAGAGAACTGGTTGGCAGACAGGAAGCAAAGAGTAGGAATTAACAGGTCCTTTTCAGAATGGCAGGCAGTGACTAGTGGGGTGCCACAAGGCTCGGTGCTGGGACTCCAGTTATTTACAATATATATTAATGATCTAGATGAGGGAATTAAATCTCCAATTTTGTGGCTGACACAAAGCTGGGTGGCAGCGTGAGCTGCGAGGGGGATGCTATGAGGCTGCAGGGTGACTTGGATAGGTTGGGTGAGTGGGCAGATGCATGGCAGATGCAGTATAATGTGGATAAATGTGAGGTTATCCACTTTGGTAGCAAGAACAGGAAGGCAGATTATTATCTGAATGGTGTCAGATTAAGGCAGTGCTTGTACATATCAGTCACTGAAAGGAAACATGCAGGTACAGCAGGCAGTGAAGAGTTAATTGCATGTTGGCCTTCATTGTGAGATGAATTGAGTTTAGGTGCAAGGAGATCCTACTGCAGTTGGAGTATTGCGTGCAATTTTGGTCTCCTAATTTGAGAAAGGACTTTATTGCTATTGAGGGAGCGCAGCGTAGGTTCACCAGGTTAATTCACAGGATGGCGGGACTGACATATGATGAAAGACTGGACTTGTGTTCACTGGAATTTAGAAGGATGAATTTAGAGGGGATCTTATAGAAACACATAAAATTCTTAAAGGATTGGACAGGCTAGATGCAGGAAAAATGTTCCCGATTTGGGGGGAGTCCAGAACCAGGGGTCACAGTTTGAGAATAGGGGGTAGGCCATTTTGGACGGAGATGAGGAAGAGCTTTTTCACCCAGAGAGTTGTGAATCCGTGGAATTCTCTGCCACTGCAGGCAGTGGAGGCCAATTCACTGGATGTTTTCAAGAGGTAGTTAGATTTAGCTCTTAGGGCAAAAGGAATCAAGGGATATGGGGAAAAAGCAGGAACGGGGTACTGATTTTAGATGATCAGCCATGATCATATTAAATGGCGGTGATGGCTTGAATGAAGGGGGGACCCTGTGGAGGGGGGCCGTCGAGAACCAAGGGGGACCCGGGAACAAAGGAGGTTCCAGCAGACAGAAGACAGGACTGGTGTGTGAACTTTTGTAACTTCGTTGGCGCCAGAAAGATGGCAGCATTTGTGTACTGCCCAGGTGAGGTCTGCGACATGATTTTACCGGGTTGCATGCAAAACAAAGCATTTCACTGCACCTGGGTACATGTGACAAGAAGTATCATTGAATCATTGAATTGAATCATTGATTAGCTGAAGGCACAGAATGTAGAATTAAGGATGGTATGGTACCACAACATAAAGCATTAGTTAGTCCATTGTATTGTTGCGAGATAGTTTCCCATGCCATGGAGAGGGCATGAGTGCTTTGGGGAGGGTGCAGGGACGATCTACCATAGATGTTGTTTGGGATGTATCATTCAAGTTATCAGGTTGGTTGTGTTTTTTTCTTTGGAGTGGGGAGGGGGGGGGGGGGGGGGGGGGGGGGGGGGGTGGGGGGGGTGTAGGAGGCAATAACTACATTGCAAAAAATTATGAGCTCCATAGATAGGGAAGATAGTGAGAATCTTTCCCCCACCACCAAGGGTGTCTGTAACCAGAGGGCATCGGTTAATGGCGAGGGGAGAAGTTTTGCGAAATATTTGGGGATACTTTTGCTCACCGTGGGTGTGGTTGAAGTCTGCACTGCACTGCTTGAGGGAGAGATGGGGGTAGGCACTGAGGCACGGTGGCACAGTAGTAGAGTTGCTGCATTACAGCACCAGAGTCCCAGGTTCAATCCTGACTTCTGACATTGTCTGTACGGGGTTTGTACGTTCTCCCCGTGACCGTGTGGGTTTTCCCTGGGTGCTCTGGTTTCCTTCCACATTCCAAAGACGTACAGGTTTGTAGGTTAATTGCCTTAGGTAAAAATTGTGAATTTTTCCAGCAGGTCTTGCTGCAGTCATAGAGAAAATGAATACATGGAAAACAGAATATTAAAGTTTCACTTACACAAAACCAATCATTCAAATAATTCACTCTTGAGGCACCTTTTAATTTGCCATTATTTAATGAAATATGTTGTATTGAAGTTTTGCTTTAAAGTGACAACAATTAAATCTGCATTTTGGATGTATTTAAAGTTCTAATGGATGAGATTATGCAGGTGTCTTAAGTTGGTAATGAGGATTTTGGATAATAAGCAGAGTTTCTGAAATTACTTTGATTGGTAGTGATGCGTAATAGAGCTTAGATTGTTTTGCCTTCAAGCGGGTATTAGACAGATTGTGGAACTTCTGCAGCCAAATTGAATATAATTCAAATTATTCCTCTTTGTAGTGAAGGTAGAACTCAGCAACAGGGAAAATCACTGACATTTCTATCAAATTCTCCTGGGGTGATTGTGAAATGAAGGGAAGTGATAGAGTTATATGCACGGAAACAGGCCCTTTGGCCAAACATCAATACTGACTAATATCTGGGCTAGTCCCATTTGCCTGTGGTTTGCCCATATAGACAATAGATAATAGACAATATCCATTAGACCTTAAACTTTGGAGATTTATGCCCCTGTCCCACTTAGGAAACCTGAACGGAAACCTCGGGTGACTTTGTGCCCCACCCAAGGTTTCCGTGCAGTTCCCGGAGGTTTTTGTCAGTCTCCCTACCTGCTTCCACCACCTGCAACCTCCGGCAATCACCTGCAACCTCCGGGAACCGCTCGGAAACCTTGGGTGGGGCGCAAAGTCTCCAGAGGTTTCTGTTCAGGTTTCCTAAGTGGGACAGGGGCATTAGACTTTATATATAGCGTGGAATAGCGTGGAAACAGGCCCTTCGGCCCACCCAGTCCACGCCGACCAGTGGTCACCCTGTACGCTAATGCTATCCTACACACTAGGGATAATTTTCAATTATACCAAAGACAATTAACATACGAACTTGTACGTCTTGTATGAGTGTGGGAGCAAAACGGGGCACCCAGAAAAAACCCACACAGTCACAGGGAGAACGCACAAACTCCATACAGACAGCACCGGTAGTCAGGGTCGAACCTGGGTCTCTTGTGCTATAATGCAACAGTTCTACCATTACGCCACTGTGCCGCCCCTAAACCTTATCTAAACCTTTTTAAACCTTTTTAATACTTTTCCTTCTCAAACTTGTCTATCCAGGTGTCTGATCAAATCTTATTTAAACATTGAATATGTACCTGCCTCCATATACCCTGCACACTCTGTGTGAAAATCTCACCTTAAATCAATGCTCTCTAGTTTTAGACTCTCCGACCCTGGGAAGAGAATATGACCATACACCTTAATGGGCCTGTCCCACTTAGGCGACATTTTAGGCGACTGCAGGAGACTATGCAGTCGCCTCATGTTCGTGGGTAGTTGCCAGGGAGTCGCCTTCATGGTCGTGAGGAGTTCCCACATTCTGGGAACTAGTCGCGGCCTCATTATAATTGCCGCAAATTTTTCAACATGTTGAAAAATTAGCGGCGACTAGAATGAAGTCGCCATGGAGAGTAGCGAGAATTCTCGTGTTGTTGCTGGGTCGCCAGGAGGTCCTAATGGGTTGCCAAGAGGTTGAAGGTTCTCGGACATTCTCTTAGGTTTGAGCCGGTGCTGACTGGTGAATTTCATTGGCTCATTGGGAAAAAAAGAGATAAGCAGTAATTTTCAGAACCAAGGATACGTTAAATGTCCGCCGAGCTTCACAGCCGTGTATCTCTGGCTTCTTAAAAGTTGTCTCCACTCCTTCTCCGCCCTCTCCCCCCTCCCCCCCTCTTACCATATGCTGTGCTTTAGCCGTCTTAATTACAGCGCCAACCTTCCTGTTCATCGCGGTGTGTGTCTGTATCACATTGGCTTTGCACCGTGTGAATTTTTTGGACAGGGCAAGCGGGGGAGCGCTGTCTAAAAAATTCACACGGGCTGGTGAAGGAAGCGATGTGTTTGCGCGTGTGTGTGTGTGTTCCATTCTGACAGTCACCGTTTCAGTTGCCAGTTTTTCAGGCGACTGCCGGCAACTTGACAGTCGCTGGCAGTCCGCAGAAAAATCCACTAAGTGGGACAGGCCCGTAACTATTCCCCTCATGATTTTATAAACCCCCATAAGGTCACCTCTCAACCACCTATGGTCCGGGGATGTAGTTCCAGGCTATCCTGTGGGATTTTAAGGAAAAAGATAATAGTTGAAAACCTTCATTTGTTCAGTTGCTTGATTAACTTGACAAAGGCTTTGGCTGACATAAAACACGCCAGATGGTGCTAGTTTTCATCCCCAATTATCTGGAGTCCTGAGGAATGTTTATTTAAGACTATTTCTAAGTGGCAGAATATAAGGGGCATGGCACCAGTTTGTATTAGAACTTTCCCTGCTGAAGCAATGTTAGGGGCTTGAATTCACATTTGAAGTCTGTAAATAATGAAGGATTCTGTGAAGGAAAGTAGAGTCATCGAGTCATACAGCACATAAAGAGACCCTTTTGTTCAACTCATCCATGCTAACCAAGATGCCTCATCTAAACTGGGCCCATTTGCACGCATTCAGCGCATATCACACTACACCTTTCCTATTCATACACCTGTCCAAATGCATGTTAAATATTGTTATAGTTTCTGCCTCACCAACAAGACATGCCTAATGTGTTCTCATCGAAAATGTTAATATAGATTACGAGCAGCAATGGGTCCAGCATTATTCGCTGAGGCACTCCACTAGTCACAGTCCTCCAGTCCAAATGCGGGGGGGAAAACAAAGGAGGACCCGGCATGGGGAACTGCTGTGATGGTGGGGGAAGGGAGGCGGTGATGGGGGGGGGGGGGGGGGGGGGGGGGGGGGGAGGGGGCAGAACTAGGGTGGACCTGGTGCAGGATACTGTGCAACTTTGTCAATGCCCTTTATGTGGCCATTATTGCATACTTCCTACCATGAAGTAAATTTGGTATCCAATTACCTAGCTCTCCCTGAATCCCATGTGATTTAACTTTCCAGAGCAGCCTTGTGGAATCTTATCAAAAGTCCTGCAGAAGTTATATAGGCAACGCTTCAGACACTACCATCACCAACCTTCATGAAACCTGCCAAAATCTCAATCAAATTCATGTCATGATGTCCCATTCACCAAACCATACTGACTGTCCCTAACCAACCTCTGTCACTCCAGATATATATCGTATTCCTCAGAATCCTCTCCAGTAATTTTCGTACTGCAGATGTTAGACCTACTGGTCTGTCGTTCACAGGTTTCTCTTTGCAACTCTTCTTAAATAGAGGCACAACATTAGCCACCCACCAGTCTTCTGACACCTCACCCGTGTGTAATGATGATTCATATATCTCAGCCAGGAGTCCTGTAATATATTTGTATGGTTTCCACAGTGTCCCCGGATGTACCTAATCTGGCCCAGGAGATCTATCTACCTTCTTGCGTCTTAGGACATCCGGCACCTCCTCAGCTATAACGTGGACTGTTCTCAAAACATCTCCATTAACTTTCTCAAGTTCCTTCATCTTCATATCTTTCTCCACAATAAAAACAAAGCAGATATTCATTGAGGAGTCAGCACCCACCTCCCCACCTCTGCAACTGGATCCTTGACCTATACACCCCAATCAGAGGATAGGCAACGGCACATTCTCCACAACAATTCTCCACACTGGTGCTCTCTGAGGATGTGTTTCCATTCCCCTACAAGACTCCTTATACACTCATCTCATGACTGTGTGGGCAAATTCTGCTCAACAGGGGAGAGATAAGACTTTGCCTTCCATCACAGTGAGGAGGAGATTCGCTGTGATGGATGTTTGTGTAAATTGTGTTGTGTCTTGGTTTTTCTACTTGTGTGTATGACTGCAGAGACCAAATTTCATTTGAACCTCAATGAGGTTCAAATGACATCAAATAAATTGTATCATTGTATCATTGTATCAACTCCATCAACAAGTTTGTAGATCATCAAGTCAGGCTGGATCTTGAACAATGGTAAGATGGTGTATAAGGGAGGGGATGACGAGTTTAGTAGCATTTAGTAGCACTGGATTGCTCCCAGTGATCACTGTATTTGGTGCTCGTAAATGAAGTCTTGATTGTCTTACCCGATCTTTGTGTTGTGTTTTAAAGTTTTCTTTAACAGTGGCTGCCGGCCCTTTGTTCTCAGTGGCCATTTGTCCGTCCACACACTTGCCCAGCTGCCAGGACAGCCCTGCGGCGCCTCGCGGGAGCTTCCTTCCACAAGAAGCTCACAAGAACTTTCCATGGTCATGACACATTTTACTTCGGAGTCACGTGAGTGACTACGTGAAGAGCCCGCTCAGCACGCATGCACGACATTGCGTTCAGCAGTGCAACAGCGGCCGCAGCGGGAGTCAGGCGCTCCCGCTACAGTTTAAAAGACGGACCGTCAGGTAAGTTACTCTGAGGTCGGTTTTCTGTTGGCAAGGAGAGCCTTCTGCTTTGTTTCCACAGCATGAATATGAACAAGAAAAGGCTCTTGAAGAAACCTGTTCCCCGCTCGACTCCAACGGAGGAGTGTTCCATCAGTGGGGGAGCAGGAGGCGGTATGACCGATTACCCGGCGCTCCGCCATCCCGACACCGGGCCGAGCCCAGTCTCGCTAGCGCCTGAGCAGCGGACTGGATGCAAAGCCACCAGGAAGACCATCCGGCCGGTGGTTTCCGATTCGTCGGACGTGGACATCTCACCACCCGTTCGGGGGAGAGACAGCCGCATGAGCCGCAAGGAGCGGCTCATGGAGCAGGTGCTCCAGCAAGACTCGCTGCGTGAGGAGCAGTCTCGCAGGGGGAGTTCAGGCACTCCCTCCACAGTGCCTTGTGCACTGGCCATCGCTTCCCCCTCATCCGAGGGCAGCTTTGGTGACCAGGGCTGGGCTGGTCAGGAAGAGGGGATGCTGGCTGAAGAAGTCGGGAGTATGCCAGGGGTGCACGAACAGGAAGAGCTGCTGGGTGTGGTGGACCGCTACGTGGCAGCCCCACGTGCAGGAAGGCCATTAGAGCCTAAACTAGCGGCCAGCATTAACCACCTTTCCAACAGGCCCCTACAGGAGCAGGTGGTTAATGAGCTCTTAGAATTATACACAGCTCCTGAAAATTGTGAATCACTCAAAGTGCCGGCTGTCAACAGCCAAATCTGGGGGCACGTTGGGACAAATATTCAAAATCAGGAGCTGAAACTGCAGCGGATCCTCAGGCTCCTGACGTCAGCCATCACATCATTTGCTCGTTCTGTGGACAATAGAGAAATTATAAGACCTGCCCTCAATCCAAAATTTGCCGGGTTGTGCAAAATCCCAACCACTGAGCCAGACACACTGCTCTTTGGCAAAGACCTCACTAAAAAAGTCAAGGATATGGAAGAGGCCTCTAAAACTTTCGGTCTCATGAGGGCAGGCCCCGGGACGAGTAAACCCAAAACAACAATACCCAAGCGGCAGCACCCCATCGCGTCCACCAGTCGACGTCTACCCTATGGGACTGGTGAAAGATCGGGGTCTGCATATCACCACATGAAGTCTTTTTTAGACCAAGGCCCAGAGCGGACCCCATGGAAAATGCGCCACACCCAAACATCACCGCCACGTCAGACAACGCGCAAGACTCGCTGGTCTGGGAAGAGACAGAAGAAACACCCATAACTATGGAGGTAGGTGGGTCTGGTTCCTACCAGCATATAGAAAGTAGGGGCGCAATACTAACAGGGGGGAGATTACACCTGCTTAAGGAAGCATGGGAGTCTATCACAAGTGACAAGTATATACTCAATAGCATTAGTGGATACAAAATACAATTTATACTAGAAAAATTGCCATCAGTTCAACATTCACCCCAGAGGGTCTTTCCCTCTCAGTTAAAGAGAAACGAGAGGGACAAGCTGAACTGGTGAGACTAATCACTAAGGGTATCATTGAAAAAACAAAACATGAACCCTTGGAATTTGTGTCAAATATATTCACTAAAACTAAAAAAGATGGTGGGTGTCGCATCATCATTGACTTAACTTCACCAAATATGTTTGTTAAGTATGTACATTTCAAAATGGAAACGTTTGTTACTGCCAAACAACTGATTTCCAAAGGATACTTCATGGCAAGCATTGACCTCAAAGATGCTTACTATTCAGTACCCATTCACAAGGATCATCGCAGATACCTGAAATTTACCTGGATGGGGCAGCAATGGCAGTTTAAAGCATTACCCAATGGTTTAACATCAGCCCCAAGATTATTCACCAAGATACTAAAACCAGCCCTGGCAATATTAAGAAGACAAAAACATATTGTCATGGCATATCTTGATGATATCTTAATAGTAGGCAAGACCATGGAATTGGCTATATCAGCTGTGTCAGCTACCAAACAGTTGTTCGAAACCTTGGGATTTGTCTTACATCCAGATAAATCTAAGTTGAAGCCATCCACAACCATGGACTACTTGGGCTTCACAATTAACTCAGCCCACATGTCTGTAACTTTGCCAAAAGACAAAACAACTGAATTGGCACAATCATGCAACAATTTAATGGTCAACGAGCGACCAACTATTCGACAAGTAGCAAAAGTAAGTGAGGAAATGGTAGCAGCATTTCCGGCTACACAATTTGGACCTTTGCACTATCAAAACTTACAAAGAGCAAAGGTACAGGCACTAAAACGACATGCAGGTCATTATGATCGTATCATGAAATTACCCACTGAAGCAATATCAGAACTACAGTGGTGGGCAGAAAACATTTGGCATAGTTTCAGCCCTATCATCATCATTAACCCTACTTTAGTTATCCAATCAGATGCCAGTGCTCAAGGCTGGGGAGCGACTAACTCCATATCCAGCACAGGTGGTAGATGGACTAACCTAGAGTCATCATTACTACTTACACTAGACATTAACTATCTAGAGATGTTGGGTGCCTTTTATGGTTTAAAAGCATATGCATCACTTGCATGTTTGGTTACAAATAGACAATACTAGGGTGGTGGCCTACATTAACCCTATGGGCGGCATAAAATCGATAACACGCGACAAATTGGTCAACACAACTTGGCAATGGTGTGTCGAAAGACATATTTGGCTATCAGCAACTTACCTGCCAGGTAAGCTAAATACAGTGGCAGACACCAGGTCACGCAAATTTAATGACAACACCGAATGGATGTTAAACCCCAAAGTGTTTGCAAAAATTATTAAGTAATATGGCATGCCAGATATCGACCTATTTGTATCAAGGCTAAATCACCAGGTACCTATGTACCTATGTACACATAATGTGGTTCCCAAGCGACCTATGTATGTCGCTTGGGAACCAGACCCTGAGGCAGCAGCGGTAGATGCGTTCACGCTGGATTGGGGAAATTTCTTCTTCTATGCATTTCCTCCCTTCTGCGTCATCAGCCGGGTACTACGCAAAATACAAATGGACTCTGCTTCAGGTATTTTGATAGTACCCGACTGGCCTACACAGCCATGGTTCCACTTACTCCACGAAATCCCTCTGAACATCCACAAGAAAACAGTACTTGTCCAGCATCAAAAAGTGGGAGAAGTACTGCCTGGATACAGGGACCACCTACTCAACCGCTACAGTTACCAACGTACTGGAATTCCTGGCGAACCTTCACCACGATGAAGGACTCAGCTACAGTGCCATCAACACAGCTAGAAGTGCCCTGTCTGTCTATTTAAAACAAGCTCCAGGACAACAGGCCATGGGGTCCCACCTGCTGGTGGTCAAACTAATGAAGGGTATTTACAACTCTAACCCCCCTAGACCAAGGTACACCCATATATGGGATGTCAGTGTGGTCCTGACATACCTTAGGGGATGGCCACCAGCCAGATCCCTCAACCTGGAACAATCTACGCTCAAAACACTCATGTTAATGGCACTTGTATCTGCACAGAGGGTCCAGTCACTACATCTATTGCGACTGGATAACATGATCACATCTCCAGACCAGATCTCTTTCATTATCCAGAGATTGATCAAACAGAGCAGACCAGGAACACCTAATCCAGTCGTGGAATTCCGGGCTTACCCGCCAGAACCACGGTTATGTGCCATGACCCACCTACTGTCCTACATAGACACAACCAAAAATATTCGAGGGAGTGAAAAAGCCTTATGGGTCAGTCATAAAAAACCTTATGGTTGGGTGACGAGCCAAACCATTTCGAGATGGCTCAAGCAGGTGCTAAAAGCTGCTGGGATAAACACTAACATGTACAAATCTCACTCTACCAGGGCAGCATCCATGTCGACGGCCAAAAGAATGGACGTGCCTATAGACCACATCCTGGCTACAGCAGGATGGTCGGGGGAAAGAACGTTCAGAACTTTTTATAATAAGCCGTTGGCAAAACCTGCTTTATTTGCAGAAATTTTTTTACAGACTGCAAATATTTAATTTAAGCCCAGGGGAGCAATTTAATTTCTTTGTTGTTATTGTTAAAAAATACCGTTGTGTTTTTCTACAAACAGATTCATTGGTTGATTACGATAACACACTTCCTCCCTCAAGGACTTCGGCAGTGAGTGAAGTAATAACTGTTACACGGTTTGAAATCACAGAGCTTTAAAATCTTCACCTAGTCACTCACGTGACTCCGAAGTAAAATAGTAAGATTAAACGAGAACTTACCAGTTTGAAGTTTGATCTGTATTTTATGAGGGGTTACGATGAGGGATTACGAGCCCTCCGCTCCCACCCTCAATAATATGGGTCAAACTGATAACTGATGTCTCCTTTTCTTTACTATGTTTATTTCAATAACTGTGTCTATCTGTGATTCCACACCGCTGCTTTGAAGTATGCCGCGCATGCATGCTGAGCGGGCTCTTCACGTAATCCCTCATCGTAACTCCTCATAAAATACAGATCAAACTTTAAACTGGTAAGTTCTCGTTTAATCTTACTAGTTTACATTCCACACCTTCCACTTTACCTGGTGTAATCAAAAAGATTGGATCATTAGCTGTCTGAAAGACATTTGTGGTAGAGAAAATTTGCATCGGGTCTATCGGGTTAGTGCTTTGGATGTGCTGCCTGTGCTACCATGGGCATCTACAAACAAACCACAACCTTGTGCTTTTTATTTAACTTAATAGCTCTTGATTATATTGATCAAAGTCGTCTGTTTATCCACAGTGACAGGCTGCTGTTGCGTGATTTACCTTTTATGAATGACCTATTAAAGCATGGATAATTATTCTTAACTTGTCACGGTATATGAAGGATGTGTTCACAAAAATAGTAAGATTAAACGAGAACTTACCAGTTTGAAGTTTGATCTGTATTTTATGAGGAGGAACGTTGAGGGAATACGTGAAGAACCCGCTTCCAACGCATGCGTGTCATTCTTCAAAGCAGCGGTGTGAGGTCACAGAAACTATAATGACCTAACATAGTAAGATTATCAAAGAGATACCAGTTTTGATATGATCATAGGAGGGTGGGAGCGGAGGGCACGTATTCCCTCAACGTTCCTCCTCATAAAATACAGATCAAACTTCAAACTGGTAAGTTCTCGTTTAATCTTACTATTTTACTTCGGAGTCACGTGAGTGACTATGTGAAGATTTCAAAGCTCTGTGACCTCATGCCGTGGAACGAGTCCATGCTTCACAACTGCCTTGGGTATCGGGAGAGAGTATCATTAGCAATTTTAGACACACTTATACAAAGACTTGTGTGATATAACGAGAAAATACATTTATTAATTGAAATCATAGCCCTGTAACCCTTCGGGCAAATTATAATATTGAACGTAAAATGCTTTCCGAAAATGATGATGGCTCCAAAACTGGTTTATTATAAAACCTTTGGAAAGTCCTTTCGGATGACCATCCTGCTATTCTGAGGATTTGGTCCGTGGGTACCTCAGAACTTTTGCTGCGGATGTTGCTGCAGCCCTGGTGGAATGAGATTTAAAACCATTAGTGTTTATTCCTGCCATCTTTAGGACACATTTGAGCCACCTTGAGATAGTTTGGGTCGTGACCCTTTTGTGCGGTTTCTTGTAAGAAATTAACAAAGCCATTTCCTGACCTCGAATGCTCTTAGTATATTCCATGTATAATTGGATATGTCTTGCTATACACAGACGTTCGTCATATGGATATGCCATAAATTCAATCACTTGACCCGATCAACCTGGTCTGTTTGTTTTATTAACTCATGTATGACAAACACCAGTTTCTCTCGTGAGATGATCAAGGAGTCCAGGCTCAGTTTGCTTAATGACTGGACTCGTTGTGCAGTAACTAACGCCGTGAGCATAACCATCTTCATGGTCAGTTTCTGCAGTGATAATGCTGTTTATGGGCCACCAGCTCCTCAGCATGTTTAAAACGACACCCACATCCCAGATTTTGGAGTACCTGGTTTTAGGGGGATTTGCATTGAATATGCCCCTCATAAGTTTTGTTACCAGGGGGTGCGTTCCCACCGTGTGCCGCTCCGTTCCTTGTGATAGGTAATTGGAGAGTGCACTTCTGGCACTATTGATGGCACTGTAGCCCAATCGTTTATCATAATGGAGGTTTGTTAAGAATTCCAATACGGCCGGAATGTTCTTGGCCCTTTGGTCTAGGTTGTTGTCAAAGCAGTATATATGCCCCATTTCTTGATGTGTCCGAGGTACTGCTTCCGTGTTGACAGTCTTTGTGCGGATGTGATGAGATTCATCGTCCTGTCTGACAGCCCCATGCCGTGTAGTGGGTCTTTCAGACTCTACAAATCAACAAATCCATAGTCTTATGGCATGTGTGACTGCCCCCCCCTCCAGTTAGTGGATGAATTAATAAATTCGGGCTATGTCCAATAATGGAACATGGTTCTAACACCATCCCCTGTATGACCGAATACCACGGTTGAGTAGGCCAATCGGGTACTATGAGAATCCCAGATGCCAAATATTGTTGAATTTTCCTTTGTACCCGATTGATGATGCAGAATGGGGGAAAAGCATAAAAAACGCCATTTCCCCCAATGCAGTGAGAAAGCATCTGTAGCTTCTGCCCCAGGGTCTGGTTCCCAGGACACATACCTTGGTAATTGGTGATTCAACCTGGACGCAAAAAATATCAATATCTGGTCTACCATATTTTGCTGTAATTTCAGCAAATACATTTTTATTTAACATCCATTCCGTGTTTTCATTAAATTTGCGTGACCTGGTGTCTGCCACTGAATTTAGCTTACCTGGTAGGTATGTTGCCGATATCCAAATGTTTCTTTGGATACACCATTTTGTAATACCATAGACGAGTTGTCAATAATGATGGGGTTGGAGCAATACCTAATGCTATGTTCCCACCACTGTAGTTCAATTATAGCTTCCGTAGGCAGCTCCATAGGTCTATCAAAATGACCTTTGTTAAATTTGAGTGCTCTAATTTTTGCTCTTTGCAAATTTTGATAATGTAATGGCCCAAAATGTGTGGCCGGGAATGTAGCCACAATCTTCCCAATTATCCGGCCTACCCGTCTAATGGAGGGTCTGTTGGTGTTAAGAAGCTCGCTGCAATCCTCCTGTAGGGCTGCGGCTTTATTTATTGGTAAAGTTACTAACATATTGACCGTGTTAATGGTGAATCCTAGATAATCCATATTCGTTTCTGGTATCAATTTACACTTAACTCCATGTCTGTGTTCCCCTCTGATGGGTACTGTATAGTATGCATCTTTTAAGTCAATGCTTGTCATATAGAAACCAGCTGATACTAATTCTTTAGCAGTGATAAAGGTATCCATCTTAAAATGAACATATTGAACAAATGTGTTTAGGGTTGAAAGGTCAATGATAATCCTGCAACCCCCATCTTTTTTATTTTTAATAAATATGTTTGATACAAATTTTAATTGTTCATGAGTAGTATGCTCAATCACACCTTTTGTATACAATCGTTGTAGCTCCATGTGGGCTTTAGATTGTTCGGTTTTTGTAAGGACGAAATGCCTTTCTGGTGTATGTTGTACTGGGGGGTTATTGGGATTAGTAAATTCTATCAGACAACCCTGAATAC
The DNA here is from genome assembly GCF_010909765.2 of Amblyraja radiata. Classification (NCBI taxonomy): domain Eukaryota; kingdom Metazoa; phylum Chordata; class Chondrichthyes; order Rajiformes; family Rajidae; genus Amblyraja; species Amblyraja radiata. The sequence continues at coordinate 13,060,126 of NC_045977.1, forward strand.
TGCTTAGAACATACGAGTCTGTAGTGATTTTACACCATTCGTCACTGTAGTATTGCAACCTCCCTCCCACCGTCGTGGGTCCCGTTTTTACAAAAGAACCACACCCACCTACCTCCATGGTTACTGGTGGTTGTATTATTTTCTTTGTTTTTTTTTTTGAAAAAAGGGGGTTTTGTTTTTATTCGTGTTCGTGGTTGTACTGGAGGTTTAGGCTTCCGCATCTTCCAGGGTGGCCGTCCCTGGCCATACCCTAAAGGAAGGCTGCTGCGGGTTATATTGGGTTCTGGCACTGCCACTGATATAAGCCACACTTTTCGGTCTTCCATGTGGCTGGTACCGTGATCCAAAATAAGCCTTTGCGCTGGTTTTGATGAGCCCCAGTGTCTTGGCTTCCCCAAACAAAAGGGTTGGGGTTTTAACGGCTCTTTGTTTGCAAATTGTTGCATATTTAGGATCCAGTGCTGGCTGAATAGCCGCCCTCCGCATGCTATTCAGCTCATATTGTACATTACAGAACAGGGCTAGTGCGTCTTGGTGGCCTTTAGTTTGCTCTGTTTTGTCCAGGGTGCGGATGTAAGCTGTGATCCCTGCCGTAAGCCCCTTTAAGGCTTTCTGGATTTTGAGATCATGGTTCCTGATGTCCTTCCCCATATGCTTCCAAATGCATTGGTTGACACTGGGGATTTGTAATGCATCACAGTTACCAGGTGGCAGATGTCTGGCCAGTGTCTCTGTGAATATTTGTTGTTGGAGTTGATGGCCAGACATGTAGTTAATACTGGCTGCCATCCTGGAATCCAAGTCTGCCCCTGTTTGACTTGGTTTGAAGTAATCAGCCACCATGTCCAGCAGTGTATGTTTTTCTGCAGATTCAGGATCATGGGAAGCTGTGTGATCAGGGTCTGGCCCATCAGGGTCCTGCCCACATTCCTCCGAAGAGGTCGAGATTTCAGGGGGTCCCTCATGGGGTACCCATATGGGGCTTGTCTGCCCATTGTGGCTAGTCTCCACATTCATGGGACTGCCACTGTGAAGGAGCTCCTCCAGCAGCTCCTTTAGACGGTCTCTGTTGAGCTGCACTTGCTATTTTTGGCTGCTCCCTCCCTGCAGCCTTTCAGCAGTGTGCTGCTCTTCTCTGTATCCCAGCTGTTCCCGTCCCCGGTACTCACGGGTGCTGGTTTGCGGGCTTTCCTCGTCCCGCCGCTGGCCACACCGGTCCTGACTGTCGGTCCACGTCTGTTCCCGGTGTTCCCGGTCAGCTGTTTCTCCTGGCTGCTCCGTATGCAGCCACTCATAGCGGGGTTGTTCCGTCTGCCGCACCCGTTCAGCCCTGGTCCGATATTGATACGGGCTGGTCGCCCGCTGCTGCTCCAAGTCGGGCTCTGCTAGATGGTACGTTTTTGTTTGAACTTTGCCTCCCGGCCGGTGAGTAAGTTTCGTCGGTGCCAGAATGATTTCTGGCACAGCTGATTCCTCTACCGAGGCTTCTAGAGCCGACGGCTGCTGTCTCTGCCGTTCATCCACGTTTACAACGCGTTTCTCGGGCAGCTTTTTTGCAGACCGCTTCCTTTTCACTCTGTCCATTTTTCTGTGAATAAAAATGCAGAGTCCTTACCTGCCTTTTGCTGGTCCTTTTTTCCTTCTCCCGTTACTGGGGGATGTCCTCCACCCTTCTGTTGACTCGTGCAATGCGTGTAGCGATATGGCACGCATGCGTTGGAAGCGGGTTCTTCACGTAGTCACTCACGTGACTCCGAAGTAAAATAGGAAATGTTGCAGTCAATTAGATTGGCAAATGTTAGTGCCTGATTCTAACTTGGGGAGGGAAAGGGGACATGCAGCATAGGCATTAACTCCTGAGGTTTAACTAAATATACCGGGTCTGTATCCAGTGTCAATGTTATGAGGCTGACAGATCTGTGTGAAAGGAGGGTCCACCTAATCTTCCATCAAGAACCATCATGGAGCATAAGGTATTATTCCTTATATTCGTATCATTGACTCTTTATCACAATGACTGCAAAATGTGCCATCCATTGCGATAAAAAACCATAAGAATTGGAAGCAGGAGTAAGAGTGGTTCACCGTTCAATAAGAATGAGATTGCTCTTACCCCAGGACCACTAAGCTGTACTAATCCCAAATTCTGTCATACTCTTAATATCTAAACATATTTCCATTTCTTTCTTTCTCCCGGGGAGCCGTTGGTGAGAGGAGGACTTACCTGGAGCTGTGAGTATAAATACAGCGCGGGGTTTGCTTCTACAGAGGCCTGGGGAGCCGTTGGTGAGAGGAGGACTTACCTGGAGCTGTGAGTATAAATACAGCGCGGGGTTTGCTTCTACAGAGGCCCGGGGAGCTGTTGGTGAGAGGAGGAGTTACCTGGAGCTGTGAGTATAAATACAGTGCGGGGTTTGCTTCTACAGAGGCCCGGGGAGCTGTTGGTGAGAGGAGGAGTTACCTGGAGCTGTGAGTTACCCAAATCTGCAACGTTCCATCTCACTTCCAGAGAAGGATTTTGATTCTGGTGGAAGCCTCTGATTGGTGGAAGAGGACCAGCGGAAGCAGCTGATTGGCTTGTATTGTATTTGTATTGTAATTGTAAGGCTTTATTGTATTTGGATAAGGGGGAGAATGAGGGCCAGGGCAGTTTACTGTTCTGGATGTCAGATGTGGGAGGTCATGGAGTCGGAGTGCCCTCCAGACGTCCACATCTGCGCAAGGTGCGTCGAGATGGGGCTCCTAAGGGACCGTGTCAGGAACCTGGAACAGCAACTCAATGACCTCTGTCTGCTCAGGGAGAGCGAGGAGGTCATAGAAAGGAGTTACAGGGAGGTGGTCACTCCAAGACCACGGGAGACAGAAAACTGGGTCACAGTTAGGAAGGGCAACGGGCAGAGGCAGGGACTGGTGAGTACCCCGGTGGCTGTACACCTTGAAAATAAGTACTCATGTTTGAGTAAGGGTGGGGGAGACAGCCTACCTGGGGGCAGCGACAGCGGCCGGACCTCTGGCACAAAGACCGGTCCGGTTGCTCAGAAGGGTAAGGAAAAGAAGGGGAGGGCAATTGTAATAGGGGACTCTATAGTCAGGGGGTCGGATAGGCGATTCTGTGGACGCAGACAGGAGTCCCGGATGGTAGTTTGCCTCCCTGGTGCCAGGGTCAGGGATGTGTCTGAACGTGTCCAAGAAATCCTGAAATGGGAGGGAGAGGAGCCTGAGGTTGTGGTGCATATAGGTACCAACGACATAGGTAAAAAAAGAGAAGAGGTCCTGAAAGAAGAATTTAGGGAGTTAGGTAGAGAGTTAAGGAGAAGGACTGGAAAGGTAACAATCTCAGGATTACTGCCTGTGCCACGCGACAGTGAGAGTAGGAATGGAGCGAGGTGGAGGATAAATGCGTGGATGAGGGACTGGTGCAGTGGGTATGGATTCAAGTTTCTGGATCATTGGGACCTCTTTTAGGGAAGGTGCGACCTGTACAGAAAGGACGGGTTGCACTTGAACTCAAGGGGGACCAATATCCTGGCGGGGAGATTTGCAAAGGCTACTGGGGAGACTTTAAACTAGTATGGTTGGGGGGAGGGACTCAAATTGGGAAAGCTAGCAGTCAGTGTGTGAGGCAGGAGGCAGAGAATGGTAGCACTGACCCAAAATGTAGGGGAGAGAGAAGAAAAAGAAAATAATCAGAGAATAAGAGAGGGTGGGTTTCTTAAATGTGTATATTTTAATGCTAGGAGCATTGTAAGAAAAGTGGATGAACTTAGAGCCTGGATTGACACCTGGAAGTATGATGTTGTGGCGATCAGTGAAACATGGTTGCAGGAGGGCTGTGATTGGAAACTAAATATTCCAGGATTTCGTTGCTTCAGGTGTGATAGAATTGGAGGGGCAAGAGGTGGAGGTGTTGCATTGCTTATCAGGGAAGATATTACAGCAGTGCTTTGGCAGGATAGATTAGAGGGCTCGTCTAGGGAGGCTATTTGGGTGGAACTGAGAAATGGGAAAGGGGTAGCAACACTTATAGGGGTGTATTATAGACCGCCAAATGGGGAGCGAGAATTGGAAGAGCAAATATGTAAGGAGATTGCAGATATTAGTAGTAAGCACAAGGTAGTGATTGTGGGAGATTTCAATTTTCCACACATAGACTGGGAAACACATTCTGTAAATGGGCTGGATGGGTTGGAGTTTGTAAAATGTGTGCAGGATAGTTTTTTGCAACAATACATAGAAGTACCTACTAGAGAAGGGGCGGTACTGGACCTCCTGTTAGGAAATGAGATGGGTCAGGTGGCAGAGGTATGCGTTGGGGAACAGTTCGGGTCCAGTGATCACAATACCATTAGTTTCAATATAATTATGGAGAGAGACAAAACTGGACCTAGGGTTGAGATTTTTGATTGGAGAAAGGCTAACTTTGAGAAGATGCGAAAGGATTTAAAAGGAGTAAATTGGGACAGTTTGTTTTATGGGAAAGATGTGGAAGAGAAATGGAGTACATTTAAAGGTGAAATTTTAAGAGTACAGAATCTTTATGTCCCTGTTCGGTTGAAAGGAAATCGTAAAAATTGTAAAGAGCCATGGTTTTCAAGGGAAATTGGACACTTGGTTCGGAAAAAGAGGGAGATCTACAATAGTTATAGGCAGCAAGGAGTAAATGAGGTGCTTGAGGAGTATAAAGAATGTAAAAAGAATCTTAAGAAAGAAATTAGAAAAGCTAAAAGAAGATATGAGGTTGCTTTGGCAAGTAAGGTAAAAGTAAATCCGAAGGGTTTCTACCGCTATATTAATAGCAAAAGGATAACGAGGGACAAAATTGGTCCATTAGAGAGTCAGAGTGGCCAACTATCTGCAGAGCCAAAAGAGATGGGGGAGATATTGAACAGTTTCTTTTCTTCGGTATTCACCAAGGAGAAGGATATTGAATTATGTGAGGTAAGGGAAACAAGTAGCGTAGCTATGGAAACTATGAGGATCAAAGAAGAGGAAGTACTGACACTTTTGAGAAATATAAAAGTGGATAAGTCTCCAGGTCCGGACAGGATATTCCCTAGGACATTGAGGGAAGTTAGTGTAGAAATAGCAGGGGCTATGGCAGAAATATTTCAAATGTCATTAGAAACGGGAATAGTGCCGGAGGATTGGCGTACTGCGCATGTTGTTCCATTGTTTAAAAAGGGGTCTAAGAGTAAACCTAGCAATTATAGACCTGTTAGTTTGACGTCAGTGGTGGGCAAATTAATGGAAAGAATACTTAGAGATAATATATATAAGCATCTGGATAAACAGGGTCTGATTAGGAACAGTCAACATGGATTTGTGCCTGGAAGGTCATGTTTAACTAATCTTCTTGAATTTTTTGAAGATGTTACTCGGGAAATTGATGAGGGTAAAGCAGTGGATGTTGTGTAAATGGACTTCAGTAAGGCCTTTGACAAGGTTCCTCATGGAAGGTTGGTTAAGAAGGTTCAATGGTTGGGTATTAATGGTGGAGTAGCAAGATGGATTCAACAGTGGCTGAATGGGAGATGCCAGAGAGTAATGGTGGATGGTTGTTTGTCAGGTTGGAGGCCAGTGACGAGTGGGGTGCCACAGGGATCTGTGTTGGGTCCACTGTTGTTTGTCATGTACATCAATGATCTGGACGATGGTGTGGTAAATTGGATTAGTAAGTATGCAGATGATACTAAGATAGGTGGGGCTGCGGGTAATGAAGTAGATTTTCAAAGTCTACAGAGAGATTTATGCCAGTTGGAAGAGAAGGCTGAAAGATGGCAGATGGAGTTTAATGCTGATAAGTGTGAGGTGCTACATCTTGGCAGGACAAATCAAAATAGGACGTACATGGTAAATGGTAGGGAATTGAAGAATGTAGGTGAACAGAGGGATCTGGGAATAACTGTGCACAGTTCCCTGAAAGTGGAATCTCATGTAGATAGGGTGGTAAAGAAAGCTTTTGGTGTGCTGGCCTTTATAAATCAGAGCATTGAGTATAGAAGTTGGGATGTAATGTTAAAATTGTACAAGGCATTGGTGAGGCCAATTCTGGAGTATGGTGTACAATTTTGGTCGCCTAATTATAGGAAGGATGTCAACAAAATAGAGAGTACAGAGGAGATTTACTAGAATGTTGCCTGGGTTTCAGCAACTAAGTTACAGAGAAAGGTTGAACAAGTTAGGGCTTTATTCTTTGGAGTGCAGAAGGTTAAGGGGGGACTTGATAGAGGTTTTTAAAATGATGAGAGGGATAGACAGAGTTGACGTGGAAAAGCTTTTCCCACTGAGAGTAGGGAAGATTCAAACAAGGGGACATGACTTGAGAATTAAGGGACTGAAGTTTAGGGGTAACATGAGGGGGAACTTCTTTACTCAGAGAGTGGTAGCTGTGTGGAATGAGCTTCCAGTGAAGGTGGTGGAGGCAGGTTCGTTTTTATCATTTAAAAATAAATTGGATAGTTATATGGATGGGAAAGGAATGGAGGGTTATGGCCTAAGCGCAGGTATATGGGACTAGGGGAGATGATGTGTTCGGCACGGACTAGAAGGGTCGAGATGGCCTGTTTCCGTGCTGTAATTGTTATATGGTTATATGGTTATATATTGAAGACTGAGCATCCATGACACCTCTGGGGAGACAATTCAAAAGGTTCACATCCTCTGGAAGATGAGATTTCTTTTCAACTCAGCTGCAAATTACCTTTTATTGTAAGACTGCGATACCTGCTTTAGACTCTTTCAACCGGGGGGGGGGGGGGGGGGAATAGCCTCCCTGGGTCTATCCTGCTAAGTACCATAATAAACTTGTACAGATCAATCAAAACACATCTCATTCTTCCAGAATCAGTCTGCATAATCTCTCCCGATGCATCATACATCAGAAGGTAGAACTCATCCATAGTATTTCAGAGATAGACACAAAATGCTGGAGTAATTGAATGGGTCAGGCAGCATCTCGGGAGATTAATGATGGGTGATGTTTCTGGTAGGGATCCTTCTACAGACTGAAAGTAGAGGGGAGGGAACTGGAGGTAAGAAAAGGCCAGAAAAAAGCAGGGCTGACAACAGATGACCAAGTGTGTAAGAAGGAACTGCAGTTGCTGGTTTAAACTGAAGATAGACACAAAACAGATGACCAAGGAAGGGTGGAGCCCATAATGGCCCATTGTTGGCTTGGGACGAGGTGATAATGAAGAGATACAAGGCTGCGAACAGTTGAACTAGTAGGACAACGAGGGTGAGGTTGGGGGGGGGGGGGGGGGGGGTTGAGGTGTAAGAGAGGTACTGCAGGGGTTACTTCAAATTAGAGAAATCAACGTTCATACCGCTGGGTTGTAAACTGCAAAATGTGCAGGTGCTGCTCATATAAAATGCTGCTCTTGCAGTTTGCATGTGGGCTCACTCTGACAGTGGAGGAGGCCCAGATAGAAAGGTCAGTGTGGGAATGGGAAGATATGGTTCACAGTTCCCTGCATATTCCCTGACCCAACAAGTCAACAGAGGATGTCATATCTGTGGCTCTTCACTCTGCCCTGACCCACCTGGACAATAACAACAGCTCAGCCCTCTCCTCTACTCCCTCTTCACCCGTGACTGCGTCCCTATGTATGGCTCCAACGCCATCATAAAATTCGCTGATGACACCACGGTGGTAGGACTGATCAGGGACAATAACGAATCAGCCTACAGGTAGGAGGTCCAGCACCTGGCAGCTTGGTGTACCAACAACAACCTTGTCCTCAACACACAGAAGACGAAGGAAATCATCGTAGACTTCCAGAAGGCCAGAGATGGCAGACATACCCCCACCCACATAAACGGGACTGAGGTGGAGCGCGTCTCCAACTACAAATTCCTCGGGGTACATATCTCAGAGGATCTGTCCTGGTCCCTCAACACCACCAAACTGATTAAAAAGGCGCAGCAGCGCCTCTACTTTCAGAGAAGGCTTAAGAAAGCTCACCTGTCCCCCCAGATCCTGTCCAACTTCTACCGCTGTACCATTGAAAGCATCCTGACCACCTGCTTCACGGTATGGTACAGCATCTGCACCACAGCTGACAGGAAGGCACTGCAACGGGTGGTGAAAACCGCTCAGCACATCATCGGTGCCCCACTCCCTGCCATGGCTGCTCTCCTCCGCACACGGTGTCTGAGACGGGCTGGGAAAATCATTAAGGACCACTCACACCCCAACCATGGACTATTTGCCCTCCTCCCATCAGGGAGGCGGCACAGGAGCCTCAGGTCTCGCACCAGCAGGCTGAGGAACAGCTTCTTCCAAAATACCATTACCCTGCTGAACACACAGGCCCGACGCTAGCTATCTTTTTTACCCTTTTAACTGTATATATTTATTTGCCTATGTACTAGATTAATTTACCCACATTGTACATATTGTTTTAACCAGTATTTTACTACTTTGCACTCTGGTTAGATTCTAAACTGCATTTCGTTCGACCTGTACTCGTATTTGTGCAATGACAATAAAGTTGAATCTAATCTAATCTAATCTAATCTAATTTGGAACAAAACATCTCTGTCCTTGCTTTGCAAGTATCTTACATTAAAGATCACCATATAATTTGCTTTTCCAATTGTTTGCTATTATTGCACATTAATTTTCAGTGATTTATCTACAAAGACACCCAGGTCTTTTTAAAGGTAGACAAAAATGCTGGAGAAACTCAGCGGGTGAGGCAGCATCTATGGAGCGAAGGAATAGGTGATGTTTCGGTTCAAGACCATTCTTCAGACTCTCTGTTAGGCGCTTCCCCCTCCTGGTGAATGCTATGTACTTACCTTACTAAACGTAGTATTTTAGACCACGTCTGTACTTTTCGCTCTAGACTGAGGAGGGCATGCGAACTGGCAATGGGTAATCTTGCCTCTGCTCAGTCTAGGATGAAGGACTGGTTCGACAGGAAGGCTTCTAGTAGGAATTTTTCTCCAGGTGACAAGGTCCTGGTGTTGTTGCCTATTCCTGGTTCCAGTCTGCAGGCTCGGTATAGCGGTCCCTATCAGGTGGTTAAGAAGGTTGGTGAGAGGGATTACGTTATTGGTACCCCTGATCGGAGGCGTAAGACTCAGCTCTGTCATGTCAACATGATGAAACAGTACCATGAGCAGGAGCCTGTGGAGGTTGATGGGTCGGAGCTATGTCCTTCTAAGCCTGTTTTGGCTGCAGTGGTGCTGCCCCCTGACACGGGTGGTGATGTGGGGGAGGCACGGTTGTCTGTGGCAGTAACGCAGGGAAAGCTGAGTAACTCTGAGGCTTTGGAGACGCTTCCCTTGCGGTTGTCTCATCTGACTGGCATATCCGTGGCAAGGATAATGTATTGGCTGATGCATTGTCGCGCCAGTGATGTCTGTGCTACTGAATAGTTGCTGAAACTTGGTGGTGTTTTTTAGTTCATTTTCAGAAACTTATTCAGTATCTTTGGGTGGGGGTGTTAGGCGCTTCCCCCTCCTGGTGAATGCTATGTACTTACCTTTCTCTGTTTCTATCCCAAGTACAGGCCTCGTGGCTGTGAGTCTGGAATCGAGGGGTTAAAGGCTCCTGTACCCGATTGGCCAAGCTGCGTCAGGTGACGGGTGACTCATCTGAAGTATAAATACCAGAGCTTCCCAGGATTCTCTCTCTTCTTCGTCGACCCTGACTGATGAGCAGACTGCTGGTGTGGGCCGAGGAAGCCTGACCACATGGCATAGAACTTTGTGTATTTTCACCATTCCTTGTTAACCGATATTGAATTGGGACGGATAAGGGCTGACCTTAGAGTTTTCGTGTATTGTGGTTTCAGGGTTGTATCTCTTTGGGCAGGTTTTGGAATCTCCGGTTCGACGGCCCATTGCGTGGCTGGCTGGAGCATTGTTAAATTGTATGTCGGTTTATCCATATCCCTGACTGGGTTGTTTAAATCAGGTTTGGGTTTTGTGTTCCAATGAATAATTAAAACTGTTTTTGAACCTGAACCTGGTTTTTGACTTGTGTTACGCGGCTCTGAAGTACTTGCATTCGGGAGTCGTAACACTCTCCAATTTCATTCTGTCATACTCTTAATATCTCTGCCTCTTCCTTTATTTTTCCCACGCTTCCCCTCCCCCCACATCAGTCTGAAGAAAGGTCTCGACCCGAAAGGTCGCCTGTTCCTTCGCTCCATAGATGCTGCCTTACCCGCTAAGTTTCTCCAGCATTTTTGTCTACCTTCGATTTTTCCAGCATCTGCAGTTCTTTCTTGAACAGGTCTTTTTAAACATTGGCACCTTTTATTCTCCCATCATGTGAAGAAAAACTCTCCTTTCCATTTCTTTGTAGCAAGTGGATGATGATCAAATTTTTCAACTTTACATTCTATTTGCCATGTACCTTCCCATTTATTTAACCTGCCTTTATTCCCCTCGACTTTCCTTGTCCTTCTCACAAACCACACTGTCACCAACTTTATATCATCAGTAAACGTGGATATATTAAACTGGATATCACCATCCAAATTCTTGGCATAGAACACGAAGAGCTGGAATCTCAGCACTGATCTCTTCGGCATGCCATTTGTCACAATCTCCAAATCTGATAATTGCCTGTTTATTCCAACTCTTTCTCTGCTTATCAGTACATTCTCCCCAAAACCTCATTTTGTTTAATAATCTCTTAAAAGGCACCTTGTTGAAAGCATTCTTAAACATTCAAGATTAATTGGTTCGCCCCCTATCTATTAGAGTCATAGAGTCAGCGTGAAAACAGGCCCTTCGACCCAACTAACCAACAGCAGTCAACATACCCTGTCTACACTAGTCCCACCTGCCTGTGATTGACCCATCACCCTCTAAACCTATCCTATCCATGTACCTGTCCAAATATCTCTGAAGTAATAGCACCTGCCTCAACCACCTCCTCTGGCAGCTTGTTCCACACACCCACCAGCCTTTGTGTAAAAAGTTACCCCTCAGGTTCCTCTTAAATCTTTCCTCCATCACCTTAAACTTATGTCCTCGTGTTCTTGATTCCCTTACTCTGGGTAAAAAACTGCATTTACTCGATCTCTACCTCTCGCAATCTTGTAAACCTCCATAAGATCACCCCTTATACTCCTGTGCTCTATTTTGCAAGTTACAGCATCAAAATCGATCTTTCCTCAAATGCATGTTTATCCTTTTCTAAGAACCTGTTACTATTTTCTTATTTGTCGACCAAGGTAGTCCAGCGAGCTGACCTCTACTAGGCTGAGGTCAGATGCCATCACTTGGACACCTCCTCCTACTAACCCCTCGACCATGACCCCACAGATGAGCACCGGGCCGTAAAATAAAGGTCTCGACCCCAAACGTTACCTATTCCTTTTCACCAGAGAAGCAACCTCACCCGCTGAGTTATTCCAGCATTTTGTGTCTATTTAACAGGTTGCACAAATTTCTTTCTCAACGGTTAAAGTTCTCTTTGTATTTTTCCTTCATTTCTGAACCGCTGGCTTATGATGCTGTGGAATCATTTTCCACAGTCATCAGGTTTGTGAGATTTATTGCCTTTCAATTTAATTTATTGAGTTTCAATCCTTCAGTTTTATCGGCTTTGCAATTATTTACCAATGCTCCCATCTAAAGCACCTCCCAGACCCATCTTTGTCAACTGAAAGGCTAACGGTAGCCAACAGACAGAAACGCCCAGTTCCCCTCCATGTTACAGACCAGGCTGACTTACAAACATATCCTTCTTTGGCGCTGAGTCTAAATCCTACATCTCCTAATTTACCAAGAAGCGTCCACGTCACGGGGCTGGAAACTCGAAATATTCTGAGCTAATTCTGCTACCAACGTTATCTATTGCAACAAGTGATGGCTTCCACCGATTGTCGCCAGAAGCTTGCGTCCTTTTCAGGACGGATGGTAACAGCGATGTCAACGTTTGAAACACGGAAGATGGACATGAAAGAAGAAGAATTATTAAGAAAAATTTGGGTCCCAGCATCACACGGGAGGGCTGGTCATCAACGCAATATACCACCTCTCCACCAATTCCAATATTGCTCGCCGGGGGGGGGGGGCTTTTTGTTGCCCTAGTATGGGTGTTGCGGGCCAAAGGTACTGATTGCCAGAAAGCTAGTAAAGACATTGTGGGCCGAATGGATTCTTGGGCTGGCAGCCAACTGTTGCAACAATTTTAAAAGCCAAGCCAAGGCAAACAATTGGGCTGCAGCCACATGCCAACCAAAATTCATTTTGTGAACACAAACTTGTTAAAAAGGCGAGGCAAACAATTGGGCTGCAGCCCCCCGACAACCAAAATTCATTTTGTGAACACAATCTTGTTAAAAAGGCGAGGCAAACAATTGGGCTGCAGCCACCTGACAACCAAAATTCATTTTGTGAACACAAACTTGGTAAAAAGGCGAGGCAAACAATTGGACTGCAGCCACCTGACAACCAAAATTCAGTTTGTGAACATAAACTGGTTAAAAAGGCAAGGCAAACAATTGGGCTGCAGCCACCTGACAACCAAAATTAATTTTGTGAACACAAACTTGTTAAAAAGCCGAGGCAAACAATTGGGAAGTAGGCATTTTACAGCCGAATCGAGAGGACTCACCATGGAGTAGACATGCGTTCAGTGTTATTCGCAGCTCAGAGAGCCGTGACCCTCTCGCTTCCTGGATCTGGCAGAGACTGAGTGAGGGACAACACTTCCGGGTTTTATCGTCCCTCCCCCCTGCCGCCAGCGGGGGCAGCAGAGAGAATGGAATTTTTTAAATAAACATTAATATCTCTCTGATTTTTCATCATGGGAAATATCCTCCGGTCACGGAAGGCGGAAGGGGGCTCTGAGTGAGGTGGCGAAAAATGATGTCCATAGATGGCGGCGTTCTCGCGGAAATCGCAGCACTGTGGGCCAAAAGCAGTCAAGATCAGACTTTTAGTAATATAGATTAACGATTTAGACGAGGGAATTAAATGTGACATCTCCAAGTTTGCGGATGGGTGACGGTGTGAGCTGTGATGAGGATGCTATTTGCTGCAGGGTGACTTGGATAGGTTGGGTGAGTGGACAGATGCATGGCATATGCAGTATAATGTGGATACATGCGAGGTTATCCATTTTGGTGGCAAGAACAGGAAGGCAGATTATTATCTGAATGGTAGACTCAAAATGCTGGAGTAATTTAGCGGGATTATCTGAATGGTGTCAGATTAGGAAATTGGGAGGTGCAACAAGACCTGGGTGTGCTTGTACATCAGTCATTGAAAGTAAGCATGCGGGTACAGCAGGCAGTGAAGAAAGCTAATGGCATGTTGGCCTTCATTGCTAGAGGATTTGTTTAGGAGCAAGGAGGTCCTACTGCAGTTGTACAGGGCCCAAGTGAGACCACTCCTGCAGTATTGTGTGCAATTTTGGTCTCCTAATTTGTGGAAGGACACTCTTGTTATTGAGGGAGTACAGCGTAGGTTCACAAGGTTAATTCCTAGGATGGCGGGACAGTCACATGTTGATAGAATGAAGCAGCTGGGCTTGTATACTCTGGAATTTAAAGGGTATACTAGACTAAGTGGGACCCGTTGGATCCCATGTTTACACGGGAGGGCTGGTCCCCCGACGCAATATTCCACTTCACCACCAATTCCAATATTGGTGGCCAGTGGGGGTCTTTCTGGAGTGCTGGTATGGGTTTTTTGGGGTGGCAGCTCAGTCCCTCAAGCCTGATCTGCTGGCAGCTCACTCACGGCTTGTGGGCTGTGTAGATGATATATGCAGTTTATTATAGTTACCTCATCACTACTAACCACTCCCCATATCACAAGTATAATTACAACCTCCCCACCCACATATCGCTCTCTAGTTTCCGTGACAGACCACGTACAGCTAGTGCTCTCTGTAATGCCACAGTATGAATAAAAGAAGTAAAGTCACAGTGTGTTGATAACACATCTTTACATGGTGTCAGAAGTGTCCTGGTGTTCGGCACCAACACTTCCTGGTACTTGTCGACTCCTACTCCAACTGGTTCGAGGTAGACCAGCTGCATTCCCTCACCTCTTCGGCCATTGTCGATAAGCTGCGCCGCCATTTCTCTACCTTTGGCACCCCGGCCAGCCTGCATTCGGACAATGGCAGCCAATTCACGAGCTCCGAGTTTAGGGCTTTCGCAACCAGCTGGAACTTCCGCCACTTCACCAGCAGCCCTGAGTACCCACAAAGCAACGGTCTGGCCGAGCTCGCCGTTCGCAGTGCAAAGAACTTACTGGAACAATGTCGTTTGTCCAACTCTGACTTCTTTCTAGCCCTCCGCAACCTTCGCAATATATCCCGTGACCCTGCCATGGGCTCCCCTGCTCAGCGGCTCTTGTCTCGCACTACCAGACCTCCGATCCCGGTGGCCCAGCGCTCACTCATCCCCTCTGTCCTCAAGCCCGCTGCTGTTCAGGAGCGCATTGCCTTTAAGCGCGATGTCCAGAAACGTTCCCATGACAAGTCCTGCCGCCCCCTGCCGCGCTTTTTCCCCGGTCAGGTTGTCCGCATGCAGACTCCAACCGGTCACTCCCGGCTCGCTACCGTAGTCGCCTCTGCTGGGTTGCCTCGGTCCTATCTCGTCGACCATGCAGGAACCATCTACCGCCGGTCCCGCCAACATCTGCGGCTCGTCAACGAGCCGCGACCACCACCCGCAGATCCTTTTGCTCCCCGCTGCAATTTCAGCCTCCAGGCGATGCTCGGCCCATCGCTTCTCACATGCCACGGTCTCTACCCTCCCAGCTCTATCCGTCCGATCCTCCTCCGGTTCATCCTCCCTCGCCTGCCCGCGCGCAGTCCACTGCGAGCCCCGCATCCCCTCATGCCCTTATGCCCTTGTCTTCTCCGTCCCCTCCCGGCTCCCCTGTTCCAGTTCGGCCATCTGCACCTGTTGCCGTACTACCTCCACTTGTTCCTGCAGGGAGGGGAGATGGCGAGATGCGAACCCGGTCGGGACGTGTTGTCAAGCCGCCTGTCCGCTATGGCGATTTTGCTTAACCATTTCTAGCGCATGAGACGTGGTCACCCTGTCACTACTTTGTTTGTCTATCATTTCCAAGGGGAAGGATGTAGATGATATATGCATGTGACCCTTAATATAGTTACCTCATCACTACTAACCACTCCCCATATCACAAGTATAATTACAACCTCCCCAGCCACATATCGCTCTCTAGTTTCCGTGACAGACCACGTACAGCTAGTGCTCTCTGTAATGCCACAGTATGAATAAAAGAAGTAAAGTCACAGTGTGTTGATAACATTTCTTTACAGGCTGGCAGTTGAATCATGACTATTCCTTGAAATTCCATTTCAAGCAGGGTGCAAGGCCACCAAATTCAAAACCATGTTCCTACCATTTCAAGCAGGGTGCAAGGCCACCAAATTCAAGTGCAGTTTCTTACCACTATGAGCAAGATGCAAGCCACCATTTGCAGTAAGTAGTGCCTATCAACTTCAAGCTAAATCACCCAAGCCACCATTTGCAGTAAGTAGTGCCTTTCAACTTCATGCCGCCATTTGCAGTAAGTAGTGCCTTTCATCTTCAATCCAATGCACCCACGCCACCATTTGCAGTAAGTAGTGCCTTTCAACTTCAAGCCAAAGCACCCAAGCCATCATTTGCAGTAAGTAGTGCATTTCAACTTCAAGCCAAAGCACCCAAGCCACCATTTGCAGTAAGTAGTGCCTTTCAACTTCAAGCCAAAGCTCCCAAACAACCATTTGCAGGCAGTGCCTTTTTACTTCAAACAAACCATATTTTCATTTTCAAACCACATTAAGGGGACTCGCAGTTGTGTAGACATTTGTTCAGTGTTATTCAGAGCTCAGAGAGACGTAACCCTTGGCTTCATCCATCTTGCAGAGACTGAATGAGGCACACCACTTCCTGGTTTTATAGTCCCTCCCCCTCCCTCCAGCAGGGGCAGCAGAGAGAAAGCACCCAAGCCACCATTTGCAGTAAGTAGTGCCTTTCAACTTCAAGCCAAAACTCTCAAGCCACCATATGCAGTAAGTAGTGCCTTTCAACTTCAAACCAAAGCTCTCGCCACCATTTGCAGTAAGTAGTGCCTTTCAACTTCAAGCCAAAGCACCCAAGCCATCATTTGCAGTAAGTAGTGCCTTTCAACTTCAAACCAAAGCGCTCGCCACCATTTGCAGTAAGTAGTGCCTTTCAACTTCAAGCCAAAGCACCCAAGCCACCATTTGCAGTAAGTAGTGCCTTTCAACTTCAAGCCAAAGCACCCAAGCCACCATTTGCAGTAAGTAGTGCCTTTCAACTTCAAGCCAAAGCTCCCAAGTCACCATTTTCAGT
The DNA here is from genome assembly GCF_010909765.2 of Amblyraja radiata. Classification (NCBI taxonomy): domain Eukaryota; kingdom Metazoa; phylum Chordata; class Chondrichthyes; order Rajiformes; family Rajidae; genus Amblyraja; species Amblyraja radiata. The sequence goes on from NC_045977.1 coordinate 13,076,442, forward strand.
AAGTAGTGCCTTTCAACTTCAAACCAAAGCTCCCAAGCCACCATTTGCAGTAGGTAATGCCTTTCAACTTCAAACCAAAGCACCAACCCACCATTTGCAGTAAGTAGTGCCTTTCAACTTCAAGCCAAAGCATCCAAACAACCATTTGCAGGCAGTGCTTTTTTACTTCAAACAAAACATATTTTCATTTTTCAAACCACATTAAGGGGACTCACAGTTGTGTAGATGTTTGTTCAGTGTTATTCAGAGCTCAGAGAGACGTGACCCTTGACTTCATCCATCTTACAGAGACTAAGTGAGGCACACCACTTCCTGGTTTTATAGTCCCTCCCCCTCCCTCCAGCAGGGGCAGCAGAGAGAATGGTGAATTTTTAAAAAACATTAATATCTCTCTGATTTGTCATCGATGGGAAAAATCTTCCGCACCCGTAAGGCGGAGTGGGGCTCTGAGCGAGGTGGCCAAAAATGATGGCCGTAGGTGGCGGCGTTCTGTCAGAAATCGCAGCATAGTGTGCTAAAAGCGGTCAAGATTAATGTTTTAGTAATATAGACTACAGTGTTTGGCCAATGTATCTATACCCCATAGTAATACACATGATAATTTAGTTGAATGTGCATGTAACATTAATTGAGAAAGGACATCTCCATGATTTGAAACCATCATGTCTTCAGATAATAAGGAGGAGCAATTATGGGCAAGTACTTGGGACCTGGAAAGGACAGTCACTGAATAACCTCCAAGCCACCTGCACATGCAAGGATTAGAGAGGTTAGTAATTGGTGGCAGGACAACAAAAAATCCCTCAATATCAGCAAACTGAAGCAGCTAGTTATTGACTTCAGGAAGCAGTGTTGGAACATAGAACATAGAACATAGAACAGTACAGCACAGGGACAGATCCTTCCACCCACAATGCCTGTGCTAAACATGATAACAGGTTAAACTAATCTCTTCTGCCAGCATGTGATGCACTAACCTCCATTCCCTGCATTCGGCACATCTAGTCCACTCCACCATTCAATCATGGCTGATCTATCTCTTCCTCTCAACCCCATTCTCCTGCCTTCTCCCCATAACCCCTGACACCCTGACCAATCAAGAATCTATCTATCAATGCCTTAAAATATCCGTGCCTATTGAAACGCCTCCTAAATGCCACTATCGTGTCTGCTTCCACCACCATACCTGGCAATGTGTCTGAGGCACCTATGTCTCTCTGTGTGAAAAAACTTGGCCCACACATCTCCTTTAAATCTTGCCCCTCTCACCTCAAAGTTGTGCTTCCCTAGTCTCTGACATTTCCACCCTGAGAAAAATTACATGCCCCAGTCTATATCAATAGTGTTGGTGGAGGTAGTTGAGACTTCATGTTCCTATGCATAAATATCACAAACAATTTGTCCAAATCCAATCACATTGATGCTACCAGCCAAGAAAGCATACCAACACCTCTTCTTCCTCAGAAGACTAAAGCCCCACTCCCACTTACGTGTTCTTGGCATGCTAATTACGCGACCTTATGGTCGCGTTGAGGCGCGACGGTCCCGCGAAGGTCGCACACGATTTCATGCGCCCGCACAGCCGTCTGGAGCATGTGACATCATTTGAAGATGGACACAAAATGCAGGAGTAACTCAGCGGGACCAGCAGCATCTCTGGAGAGAAGGAATGGATGATGTTTCGTGTCGAGACACTTCTTCAATCTGAAAGAAGGGTCTTGGCCCAAAACATCACCCATTGCTTCTCTCCAGAGATGCTGCCGGTCCCGCTGAGTTACTCCAGCATTTTGTGTCTCTCTTCAATTTTCTTGGCCCCGCTCTGGGAGTAGGAGTGGGGGCGGATCCGGACCGCATCGGCCCCAGGCTGAGCTCGCCGATCGTTTGCCTGCTTCTGCTGCTGTTGGAGGTGAGACGTTGCGTCGCGCCAGGGTCTTGGGCCTGTCCCACTTTGGCCATCAGTTACGTGATAGGCTGTTGGCGCAGCGAGGATTTTGTTCGCTACAAACATATCGGAGCCCCGCGCGATGTCGCGCACAACTACATACCCCTCCGCGCTTCTCAGTGGGACCGGCCCCGCGCGGCCATACGATGCCCGTGCGCCTCAACGTGACGACGAGGTCGCGTAATTTGCATGCCAAGGACACGTAAGTGGGACAGGCCCTTAAGGAAATTCAGCATGTCTCCATGATTCTTATTAATTTCTAGAAATGTACAATAGAAAGCATCCTATCAAGATGCATCACAGCTTGATTTGCTAACTGGTCTTCAATAAGACAACAAGAAATTGCAGAGAGCTATGTACATAGCCCAGTCCATCTCACAAAGCAGCCTCCTCCCCTTTGACTCCATCTACACTTGACACTGCCTCGGGAAAGCAGCCGACATAATCAAGGGCCATTCATTCTGTCTTCCCACCTCTCCCACAGAAGGTACAAAAGGTCGAAGCACATTGCAACAGATTCAAGAACAGTTTCTTCCCCACTGTTATCAGACTCTGTCTTTCTTTCAGAAATGTTAGGTATAATTGATGTATAATTTGTTTTGTGTACTTGTCCACTTCGACGTGTCTGTAATACCGATGCAATCAAGATTTTTCATTGCATGGACAATTACCGCATGGACAATAAACTTGACGACTTGTACGTTCAAATAAACTGGTGAAGAACCCGGGTGTTTCACTTCAATTTACTTTGAATGACTATCAGGTATGTCAGAGAAATTGTTGTCCCTTATTTCACAAACGTTTACGTGCATCTTCTGAGAAGGGCAGAGATGTCACGATGGTAAATGCAGTATGGTTTCTGGTGAATTACTCCAACAACTTTAGTGAGCTAACTATTGATTCAAGGTCATCCCTTCGACAAAGCCACTTGCAATTGGTGTCATACTGATCATTCTGTGGGTTCTGCATGAAGTTTGTCCAAAGACCTTTCTCTTAAAGTTGTCGGTGTTGCCATTCTATGACCCTGTTTGGTGCATCCCTGCCCTCAGTGCAGCTCACTGTAGAGACGGTAGTTTAGTTTAGTTTAGTTTAGTTTAGAGTTACAGCATGGAAACAGGCACTTCGGCCCACCGAGTCCGTACCGACCAGCGATCCCCACATACTGACACTATCCTAAACGTGCTTTGGACAATTTACATTTATACTATGCCAATTAACCTACAAACCTGTACGTCTTTGGAGTGTGGGAGGAAACCAAAGATCTTGGAGAAAACCCACGCAGGTCACGGGGAGAACGTACAAACTCTGTACAGACAAGCACCCGTAGTCAGGATCGAACCGGGTCTCCGGTGCTTAAAGGCAGTAGTTCTATCGTTACGCCACTGTGTCATAGAATATTTAAGTTCCTTGGTTGTGCACTGGTTAAATTCTATTGATCCATTCAATGTCTGTTCATAGACTTCTTCAACATTGGGACTTCCTGTGTCTTGCCTGCGATTCCAGAAGCTGACAAGGACCAGGAAATCCCATAAATCTAAAAGTCAGGTTCCAGTGACAAGGCCTGGATAGAGTGATTGTGGAGAGGATGCTTCCACTGGTGAGAGAGTCCAGGACCAGAGGCCATAGCCTCAGAATTTCATAGTCAGAGGGTAGTGAATCTGTGGAATTCATTGCCACAGAGGGCTGTGGAGGCCAAGTCAGTGGATATTTTTAAGGCGGAGATTGGCAGATTCGTGATTAGTACAGGTGTCGGGTTATGGGGAGAAGGCAGGAAAATGGGGTTGAGAGGGAAAGATAGATGGCGGAGTAGATCTGATGGGCTGAATGGCCTAATTCTGATCCTAGAATTTATGAACATGATTATCTCAAGCGAAGGATGGGGCATAGCCAAAATGATACTCTGCCCGAAATCTTGTACTCAAGTGACCTGCTATAGAAGAAGTGCTGATCTCTGCATTTTGACGGAACTAGAATAGGTTTGAGTCTTTCGATTTGTTACTTAGGTAAAGCATCTGCCCAGTAAAATCAGATTGACTCCAAGTGCATCCTTGTCAATTTGCATTCATTCTTTGTAAATCCGCGAGACAAGATCCATGGGTTTTCCATTGCCCGTAATCCATCATATGGATTTTTATTACACCTCCACCATAAACTGATGCATCACATGTCAGCTTCAACCCACACAAATTATTGAAATAAACAAAGAGAACGCCACTCGTTAATCTTTCCTTGTGTTGATTGTGTGCACTTTTGTTTTTGTTCCAGATTCCAGCTCCTTCTGCCTCTTCGCACTTTCATCCCCTTCCAACCGAATATAAACACAAAAAGCTGAAGTAACTCAGCGGGACAGGCAGCATCTCTGGAGAGAAGGAATGAGAGATGCTGCCTGTCCCGCTGAGTTACTCCAGCTTTTTGTGTCTATGTTCGGTTTAAACCAGCATCTGCAGTTCCTTCTTACACACTTCCAACCCAAAGCAGCTGAAAATTATCTTTCTAATTCTTTCTGACGAAGTGTTTTAGATCTGAAAGGTTAGCTCTGTTTTGTTTTTCACATGTTTTAGATGCTAAAGAACTGCTGGTTGTTTTCACTAACATGCGGTAAAGTGTTTCATGCTTAAAGGTATAATACTTGATGTCAGCACGTTGCTTTATTCGCTGCTCTAGCAAACCAATAAAGTGGTGCTTTGAGTTCAAATCCCATTGCCATCACTGGGGAATTTAAAAGTATTTGATTGGAAAAAGTGTAATAGTGAGGGCAGCAGTAAGGATGACAAATGTTCAGACTATGCTTAACTAGTCTGTCCAGACCACAACAGTGCCAGTGTATAGTATATTGATGTCCCAGAAGCACCGTAGGAAGTCTGAAACACTCACCACAAACAAAGATAACACATTTTGGAGCTAATTGCCTTCAAATTCAACAGCAATGGGAAAAGCTCAGCAACATTTTATGGAATTGGCTCAGAGTTCTGCAGAATACAAGGATTTCAGTTTCTGTTCTGTATATTTAGTGGAAATGAAGATGAATTTCTGGAACACAGTACTGTAATGGGCCTGTCCCACTTAGGCGATTTTTTTCGGCGACTGCCGGCGACTGTCATAGTCGTATCAAGTCGCCACAAAACCGGCGACTGGAACCCCACTACGACAATGTCTACAACAACCTACTACCTAGTCGAAGTCAAGCTACGGCAAGCTACCGACAACCGCCGACCCATTAGGACATCCACCTACGACCACACCTACGACAACCTACGCCCACCCGCGACAAGCTACGACAAGGTACGACCCTGTCGGCGACAACTGCAGACAACTTAAGACAATTCAGTTGCTGGTACCTGACGCTGGTTGACAATGGTTGACGTAGGTAGTCGCCAATGGAATTCACCAAAGTCAGCACCAGCGACAACCTATGTCACCTGGCGACAACCTACGTCATTCTGGTGACAGCACCTACGTCAGGCTACAATCGTTAGCGTCAAGCCCACGGGCGGCGACTGTTGCCGACAGGTTTTGAACATTTCAAAATCCAGCGATGACCAGAAAAAAGGTACGACTCTTTGGGCGACTGAGGAGATGATACAGGCAACACCCCGGTGACCATGTACAGGTGGCCTGGTCGCCTGTGGTCGCCTAAAAAATTGGCTAAGTGGGACAGGCCCAGGAAGCACATGAACAGGCCCTTCGGCCACAAATGTCTGTGCCGAACATGATGCCAAGACCAATTCCTACATAAACCATATCCCTCCATTCATTGTAACCATCCTACCAACAACGACAGCACAGTCCTGAGCTACTATCTACCTTATGGAGATCCTTGGACTAATCGGACTTTATTGGACTTTATCTTTCACTGAATGTTATTCCCTTTATCATGTATCTTTACACTGTGGACGGCTCGATTGTAATCATGTATTGTCTTTCTGCTGGACTAAAGCACACAACAAAAGCTTTTCACTGTACCTCGGTACACGTAACAATAAACTAATCTAAAAACTAAACATATGCCTATCTTTAAAATCTTTTAAATGTCACTATCGTATCTGCCTCCTTACCATCAGCCCCTTGGTTCTTGGTTCTTCTTGGTTCTTGGTTACTTGGTCCTCCAAAATATTCCAAATGGAATTTAAACTGGAGGTGGTGAAGGGAGGACTTAAGCCAGAAAGGGTTATTGGGAAGAAAGTGCTACTTTAAATTTAGTTGCATCTGGTTGGGTAACTATAGTTTGGTGGAGATTATTCCATGCTTTAATTGTGCGTGGGAAGAACGAATTGCTGTACACATCTGTTTTTGTAGCTGGGATCACAAATTGGATCGAATGCCCTCGTCTGCTCCTAATTGGTTTGGGGTTGGTGTAGGTCTTGTGATCTATGTCGAGCTGACCATTTAACATTTTGTAAAAACAGGTCAAACGGTGAGCTTCACGTCTGTCTTGGAAAGGGTTCCACCCCAGAGAATTCAGAAGTTTGGTGACACTCGTTTCTCTCTCATAGGTGTTAGTAACAAATCGAGCGGCCTGTCTTTGGACACGTTCGATGGATGAAATGTTTCTATCTGTGTATGGGTCCCAAGCTGCAACTGCGTAGTCCAAATGAGGTCTAACGAGGGTGAAATACAGCTTCTCCTTGACAGAAGCTGAACAATGATGAAAGTTGCGCCTCAGGAAGTTTAGGACACCTATTGCTTTCACTGTTGCATGATGAGTCTGACCATTCCAACGCAGATCATTTTGCAATTTGATGCCAAGATACTTGGTTTGTTTGATTCTTCAAGTGTGACACCAAGTATATTGTAGGATGTGACGCCTGGATTCCTCTTTCTGGTGACACGCATGGTTTCACATTTGGAAGGGTTGAACTGCATGCCCCATTGTTGTGACCACTTGACCATAGTATCGAGATCCTTTTGGAGAGTATCTTCATCATCAGTTGACTTAATTGGACGGTACAGCAAACAATCATCAGCGAATAGTCTGGTCGTGCTTGCGACTTTTTCATGGATGTCATTTATGTAAAGCAAAAATAGGTGTGGGCCAAGTACTGTGCCCTGTGGTGTACCACTCAACACTGGATGCCAATTGGAGCTCTTTCCGTTCACACACACACGCTGAAGACGTTTTGTCAGGAAACTGGAAATCCATCGTTTCGTGTTGGAATGAATACCATAGAAGTTAAGCTTCCAAAGCAGTCTCTGGTGTGGGATGACATCAAATGCTTTAGAAAAGTCCAGCACAACTAAATCCATGATGACGTCACTGTCAAGGTGCTTGGCCAGGTAATTTGTCGTCAGGATAAGCTGAGACTCCCATGATCTATGCCTCCTAAATGCATGTTGGTTGTCGGCCAGAATATTATGTTTGCTCACGTGACGCATCAGTTTACTATCAATGATATGCTCCAGCAATTTGCAGCAAGTACTTGTTAGTGAAACAGGACGATAATTCACTGGGTTGGTGGTTGAACCCTTCTTAAAGAGAGGAGTGATGTTAGCCTTCCTCCAATCCAGCGGAACATCGCCCGAGTCAAGCGATTGTTGAAAAATGAACTGCAAAACTGGAGCCAGTTCTTCGGCTGCGATCTTGAGGGCTTGATTCTGCAATGTGTTCCAGGCACTGACCACCCTCAGTGCAAAAAATGTGCCCCGCACATCTCCTTTAAACTTTCTCCCTCTCACCTTAAAGCTATGCACTAGTATTTGATTTTTTCCATCCTGGGAAAAGGTTCTGATTGTCTAACCTATCTATGTCTCTGAAAAATCTATATGTTCTATTCAATTCATTTGTGTTATGGAAAAAAACTAAGGAGTACAGATGGATAAATGACATTAGAGGGAGCAGGTGTAATCATTTTGACCAGAAGTTGGATCCCAGAAAGTAAAACAAATGCATTTTGCACATTACAGGAAAGATGCAGAAGCTCTGGAGAGGGTGCAGAGGAGGTTTACCAGAATGCTGCCAGGATGAAAGGGTTTCAGCTACCAGAGGTTGGATAGACTTGGATTCTTTTCTCTGAAACAGTGGAAGTTGATGGGACTTAAGGTTCATAAGGTTCATACGGTTCATTTATTGTCACATACACCAATTGGTATAGTGAAATTTCACTGGCCAGGTCAGTCATATAATTTAAAAATTGACAGAGGTGTATAAAATTATGAGGCATAGATAGGGTAGACAGTCACAACCTTTTTCCCAGGGTGGATATGTCCAACACTGGAGGGCGTAGCTATAAGATGAGAGAAGGAAAGTTTAGTGGAGATGTGTGGGGCAAGTCTTTTACACAGAGGGTGATGGGGACCTGGAACTCATTGCCAGGGATTGAGGTGGAGGCAGATGTTATAGTGGCATTTGAGAGGCTTTTGGATAGGCACATGGAAGTGCAGGGAATAGAAGGATATGGATGAGATGCCATGTGCAGGCAAATTAGATCAGTTCAGCTAAACATCATGTATGGCATAATCATGGTGGGCTGAAGGGCCCGTCCCTTTGCTGTACTGTTCTATGCTACATGCTTTTTCATTTCGCCAATTACAACATAACTAAAGAAGCAGATTCACCATATCTGTAGCTACAACATCTATCTTGCATCTGGCATTATTTCGAAGAGTGCCTGCTTGCTTTATGTCTGTAGATAAACAATTCATCAGTTGCTTTCAGAATCTGAAGCACCTTTGTTCCCTGTTGAAATATAGCAGAGGGTCCTTCAAAACAATATCATTACTCTTCTTTGGAACTGTGCACTTTGAACTATTACCTATATCAATGAAATCTGTTGGCCATAATGGGCAATTTAAGAAAAAATTAGTTTGATCCCAAAGCAGAAACATAAACTGTATGAGATCAACAGCAGTGATAGATAATTTACAAGGCTACATTTGAGACTTGGGCACTTACGAATGTGGAAAACAGAATGGATATTCATTGTGTGCCACTACGGGTGTCGGGGCGCCGTTGAGAGCGTAGGGAGACCCGCACCACCGTGTGTGTAAGGGAGACCTGTTCTGCTGGGTGAGCGAGGAGAGCCATCGCGAGCAACCCGGTGGAGGACCACTGAGATTGAAGGGGGACCCAGAGGGGGGCCGCCTGCTGCCAAACGCGGCGGCAGACCAGGTTTACCACTGCGCACAGATGATACAGCTAAGAGCAGATATAACTCTTGGGGCTAACGGAATCAAGGGATATGGGGAAAAAGCAGGAACAGGGCACTGATTCTGGCTGATCAGCCATGATCATATTGAATGGTGGTGCTAGCTCGAAGGACCGAATGGCCTACTCCTGCATCTACTTTCTGTTTCTATCTGACTGTTCATTAACTATTTGTAGCTTTGTTCGTGCCAGTGGCAACTCTTGTGTACTGCCTTGGTGAGAGCTGCTGTATGATTTTACCGGGTTGTATGCAAAGCAAAGCATTTCCCTGCACTTAGGTACATTTTGAGGCTTTGTAGTATGACAAAGCTATAGTCAATCAGAATGAAGATTGGAAAATTCACTGTTAATCAAGCGTGATTGCAACATTTGTGTGAGTGATTGAGTTTGATTTTACGCATAAAATTTCTCTGTAAATATCCTTCATTCATATCATTTTCTGTAGAATGTTTATTCAGAGATATTCAGGGCGGCACGGCTGCGTAGCAGTAGAGTTGCTGCCTCACAACTCCAGGGATCCAGGTTCGATCCTGACTACGGCTGCTGCCTGTATGGAGTTTGCATATTTTCCTTGTTACTCCATGGATTCCTCTGAGTTCTCTGGTTTCCTCAAACACACCAAAGACGTTCAGTTTTGTAGATTATTTGGTTTCTGTAAATTGTCCCTCGAGTCTAGGATAGTGGACTGGAGCGGCAACAACAATCTAGAATTAAACATAGAAAAAACAAAGGAGATGATTGTCGACTTCAGGAGGTCGCAGCCCAAACACACACCCCTCAACATCAGTGGCTTCACGGTGGAGAGAGTGGAGAGCATAAAGTTCCTCGGAGTGCAAATAACAGATAATCTCACCTGGTTCAGGAACATCACTGGGATTGTCAAACGGGCCCATCAGCGACTGCACTACCTGAGGAAACTCAAACAGGTCTCACTTCCCACCAACATCCTCAGGACCTTTTACAGGGGCACGGTGGAGTCTGTACTCACGTACTGCATGAACACGTGGTACTCCAACTGTAACTGCTCAGACAGGAAGTCTCTGCAGAGGGTAGTGAGGGGAGCAGAGAGGATCATTGGTGTCTCGCTACCCTCGGTACAAGAACTGTTCCAGAGCCGCTGCCTGAAAAAAGCACTGAGCATAGCAAAGGACAAATTGCACCCACTCCACACACATCTAGATCTCCTGCCATCAGGAAAGAGATACCGCAGCATCAAAGCCCGGACAACCAGACTGCTAAACAGCTTCCTTCCACAGGCTGTGAGGCTGCTAAACAGCTTCCTTCCACAGGCTGTGAGGCTGCTAACCAGTCATTCCACCTGATTCTGCGGCTTTTGCACTGACAATTTAATAACTGGCACTGAGTAATAACTCTGGCACTGGCTCAGGTCACTTAAATCAGCTGCCCTGGACATGTTATGACTTTTTTTAATTGTATTTTAATGTTGCTTTTTTACCTGCACTTTTTAAAAACTATTCGTACTGTTTTTATCAGGAACTGGATTGTTTTTATTTATGTGTGAAATGTTTAAGTTTTTATGTGCGATGCTCCGGTATTCCCTGAGAAACGTCTTCTCATTTTGCACTGTACAATTTGTTGCTTTGCATGATGACAATAAAGAATAAAGAATGATGATGATGATGATAGAACTAGTGTTGGTTGCCACGGTCTCGGTGGGCCGAAAGGCCTATTTCCACTGTATCTATAAATTAAAGTTGCTGATGTCGTTTTTGTTTTCTCCTTTCTTAAAGTACATTATATTTTCTGAATAATTTGTTTGGTCAACAGTCGAGGAAGCTGGTCAAAGTTTATAGTGGGACATAAATCATCTACAGAAATGGATGGAGAAATGGTAGAGGGGGGTTTAATCTGAGCAAGTGTGAGCTGTTGCAATTTGGGAAGTCGGGAGGAAGAGTAAATAGCAAGACCGTAGCCGCATTAATGTACGGAAGGATCTTGGGCCCAAGTACATAGTTCTCTGAAAGTGGCAACACAAGTAGATAGTCTGGAAAAGAAGGCAATTGGTTTGCTTCATCGGTCAGGTAATTGAGTATAAGAATTAGGATATCATGTTGCAGCTTTGATAGACATAAAATGCTGAAGTAACTCAGTGGGTCAGGCAGCATCCCTGGAGAACATGGACTGATGGAGAGGTGACATTTCGGGTCAGAACCCTTTCTCAGACTGATTGGACGGGGCAGGAAAGAAAGCTGGGAGGAAGAAGGGGAAGGACAGAGCACGGCCGTTAATAGGTGAACACAGTCAAGGGGGTTATTTGTTCAGCACATAGTAGGACAAAGGCCAGAGATGAAGAGATAGGTGTGAGCCCGGGAGGATAAAGAGTTGCAAGTTGTTAGCTCAGGGATGGAAACATTGTGAATTATATATCCATTGTAAATGGTACAAGTGGTGCGAGAGAGGGGAAATAGTGTAGTGTATCCATTGTAAATGGTACAATAGACAATAGGTGCAGGAGTAGGCCTTTCGGCCCTTCGAGCCAGCACCACCATTCATTGTGATCATGGCTGATCATCCACAATTAGTACCTCGTTCTTGCCTTCTCCCCATATCCCTTGACTATCTTTAAGAGCTCTATCTAGCTCAAGTACAAGTGGAGGAGAAAATTATTAGAGTTTAGGACGGAACTGCAGATGCTGGTATAACCCGAAGATAGACACAAAATGCGAGAGGGGGTCAGGCGGCATCTTTGGGGAAAAGGGATGGGTGATGTTTCAGGTTGAGACCCTTCTTCAGGATCTCGACAGGAAACGTCACCTATCCCTTTTCTCCAGAGATGCTGCCTGACCCACTGAGTTACTCCAGCTTTCTGTGTCTAGAAAGTTATTTGACCTGCCTCTCAAATAACCCCCTTGCTTGTTCACCTATTGTTCTGCCATGCATCTTCTCCCTCCTACTTTCTTACTCACCCTTCCCTCTTCAACCCAGTCTGAAGAAGAGGTCTCACCCAAAACATTTTCTATTCATGTTCTCCAGGAACATGCCTGATTCGCTGAGTTACTCCAGCATTTTGTGCCTATCTTTGGTATATACCAGCATCTGCAGCTTTGGGTAGATACATCTGAAGTATTGTATGCAGTGTTGGTTGCCCCATCATAGGGAGGATGTGGAGGCTTTAGAGAGGGTGTGAGAGATGTTTACCAGATGCTGCCTGGATTGGAGGGTATTAGCGATAAGGAGATGTCGGATTGTTTTCTCTGGAATGTCGGAGGTTGAGGGGAGACCTGATTGAAGAACAAAAAAAGATTTTTTGGCATAAATAGGGTAGATAGTCAAGAGTAGAGGGCATAACTTTAAGACCAAGGAGCTCATTGTAGACTTCAGAAAGTCTAGGGGCGGCACGCACACCCCCATCCACATTAACGGGATGGAGGTGGAACGTGTTTCCAGCTTCAGGTTCCTGGGGGTCAACATCTCCGATGACCTCTCTTGGACCCACAATACCTCAACTCTGGTCAAGAAGGCTCACCAGCGCCTTTTCTTCCTGAGGAGACTAAAGAAGGTCCATCTAACTCCTCAGATTCTGGTGAACTTCTACCGCTGCACCATCGAGAGCATCCTTACCAACTGTATCACAGTATGGTATGGCAACTGCTCTGTCTCCGACCGGAAAGCACTGCAGAGGGTGGTGAAAATTGCCCAACGCATCACCGGTTCCTCACTCCCTCCACTGAGTCTGTCTAAAGCAAGTGTTGGCTGCGAAGGGCGCTCAGCATCGTCAAGGACTGCTCTCACCCCAACCACAGACTGTTTACCCTCCTACCATCCGGGAGGCGCTACAGGTCTCTCCGTTGCCGGACCAGCAGGTCCAGGAACAGCTTCTTCCCTGCGGCTGTCACATTACTCAACACTGTACCTCGGTGATTGCCAATCACCCCTCCCCCCCCCCCCCGGACACTCCTCCCACCAGGAAAAAATAATTGCACTACTATGACTATGCACGTAAACATATGTATTGATTGCTCATATTCTATGTCGCTCTTCTAGGGAGATGCTAACTGCATTTCGTTGTCTCTGTACTGTACACTGCACAATAACAATAACGTTTGAATCTGAATCTGAATCTGAATCTGAATCTGAAGATGGGTGCCTGGAACGCACTGCCAGGGTGATGGCTGGAGGCTGATACGATAGTGATATTTAAGTGGCATTTAGATAGGGATATGTAAATGCAGGTAATAGAGGGATATGGATCACGTGCAAGCAGAGGATATTAGGTTCACTTGGCATCATATTCAGCATGAACATTGTGGGCTGAATGGCCTGTCCTGAGAACTGATCTGTGCTTTCTGTTCCAGACAGTTTGGGCTGAGTCAAACATCCCACCCTGTTTCCATCTCATTGATTAACATGGTTTGGCAATACATACACTGATATTTTAAGCAAAAACAAGCCACTGGAAGAACTCAGCAGGCAATGCCACATCTGCGGAGGCAAGTGATGGCCAGCTGTTTGCTGAGACCCTGCATCCTGACTCTGACCATCCCTTTGCCTCCACAGGTGCTGCTTGACCATAAAGATCTTCCAGCAGTTCGGTCCTTGCTTCCAATTCCAGCACCTGCAACCTCTTGCGCCTCTCATATTTTAATACTGCTTTTCGAGGTTCATTTTTAATATTAGTCCACATGGAAGTAAAATGTGCATCCATCTTCCAAACTCTCCTCCTCACTGCTCTTGTAATCAGGAAACTCCTTCCCAATCTTCAGAAGAGTCTGTGGGTTTTACTTTGACCAGATTAAGATAATTTTAGAACCCAGAGCCATCATGGAACAGGTCATCCTGTCTTCTCAGGGATTTTGCACGAAGGAGACTGATTTCTCGGGGAGGTCAATCGATCTGAATAATTTATGTAAAAGTGTTCCAGCTATCGCAGTGGGAAACCTTCTGGTTCCAATTATATATTATTATAATGAAAAGCAAGATAAAAATTTGATATCTTCAAAATAAACAGAGATTGAGAAAGCACACGTGGAGCGGAAAATTGAATAAATAATAACCCTTCATCAGAGTTGGTAATAGACTGAAGACAAAACTTTATATTCAAGGACAGTTTCTACTCAGGCAACTGAATGGTCCTCTCATCAGCTTGAATGTGGTTCTGCCCCCTCATCTACTTAATTGGAGACCTTTGAACTATCTTTAATCAGACTTTATCGGACTTTATTTTGCACCCTTTATCATTGATCTGTGCACTGTGGACGGCTTGACTGTAACCGAGTAGTCTTTTCTTTGAATGGATAGTGTGCAAACAAAAGCTTTGCATTGGACACGTGTACATGTGACGATAATAAGCTAACTAAAGGAAGGCAATCCTAAGGTAAAGAAGAGGTACAGGCTAAGATCAGGGCAAAACGAAACATCTTATTGTAAAGTTGGGCAAAAAGAATGATAGTGTTGGATCAAGAAGGTGACAATAGACAAGTAAAAACGCAGACTATTGGATCAAGAGGAGATTTTAGTTTAGTTTAGTTTGGAGATACAGTGCATAAACAGGCCCTTCAGCCCACTGAGTGTGCACCAATGAGCGATCCCTGTTCACTAACACTATCCCACACACACTAGGAACAATTTACACTTATACCAAACCAATTAACATACAAACCTGTATATCTTTGGAGTGTGGGAGGAAATTGAAGATCTCGAAGGAAACCCACGCAGATCATGGGGAGAATGTACAAACTCTGTACAGACAGCACCTGTAGTCAGGATCGAACCTGGGTCTCTGGCGCTGTAATGCAGTAGCTCTACCGCTGCGCCACCGTGCCGTCTCGGTAGATGTATTGGGAAACGGAATATCATTGTTAAGTTTCTTACAATTATTTTTTCAGGATATAGGTATGAGTTATATGGCCAACAGTTATTCTCTTTCCTTAGATGCCTTTGAGAAGGTGACGATAAACCACCTTCTTGAACTAAGCCTCCCACATTGGGGATTCAGTGGCAACATATCAGCCTGGCAGATTAAGAATAGTTATTATCCTTCCCTGAAAGACACTGGCGGAGCAGGTAGGTTTAAAGAACAAAGATTCATGATCCTTCCAGTGGCTATCAGCTCTTTCTTAAATTTCAGATTCCTAGCTGAATTTAAAATCTATGGCTGTTGTGGTGGAATTTGAACTCATATCTCTGCATTGTTCATGTAGGTTTCAGAATTACTGTGCCACCACTGTTCCCAAGGTAATAGATACCTTGGTTCAATGTTGCTATTCAAGTTCCTGCTTCAGTCTGGATATCAGCCATCACTAGTGCATACATTCATGATGCAGAACCTATGAAATATTAAGGGCTGTAGTGTTATCTCTTGTTCGTCATTTGGCATTCCAATAAGTGTTAACTCTGTTCATGGGTGATCTGACAGTTACTGCATCTATCCAAACCACAGCCAACTGTTCAACAGAGAGAAACAGAGATTAAACTTCACTCCGTTAACCTACTATTTTGTTGGCATCCGTCCATCTGGGTGAGATGATGGTGTGGCTTTGACCATGTTCAGTGTGGAGAGGGGAATATTTCACCTGTGGTTGCACTTCCTGCTGAGGTTGACTAGGCCCAACTTCAACAGGCTTCCACAGGTGAAGTTGGCTCTGGCCCGTTGGATTGGCGCGTGTGTTGCTGTTGCTGGTGACCATCTTGTGGCGTTGGCTCCTGGCCTGCAGGGTCTTGAACTACATGCTGTTGTGATGCTTGAAACCCGCCTGGTGGTCCTTTCTCCACCTGCCCTGGTCCTGAGCAGCCACTTTCAAGTTGTCAGTGCCAATGGCAACATTTGTCATGCCTCACTTAATTGTATAGGATGGCCCAGAGGTGCAGCGGTAGAGTTGCTGCCTTTCAGCACTAGAGAGCATGATGCAATTCTGACTGCGGATGCTGCCTGTGCAGACTTTGTACGTTCTCCTTGTGACCGTGTGGGTTTTCTCTGGGCGCTCTGGTCTCCTCCCACACTCTAAAGACATCCAGGTTTGTTGGTTAATTGGCTTCAGTAAAATTGTCCCTAGTGTGTTGAATCGTGCTGGTGTACTGCAGTTCAGCCTTCAACATGATAGTCCCCACCAGACTGGCTGAGAAGCTACTGGAATTAGGGCTCAATACTCCCCTGTGTGCCTGGGCCC
Source organism: Amblyraja radiata (assembly GCF_010909765.2). Classification (NCBI taxonomy): domain Eukaryota; kingdom Metazoa; phylum Chordata; class Chondrichthyes; order Rajiformes; family Rajidae; genus Amblyraja; species Amblyraja radiata. The sequence goes on from NC_045977.1 coordinate 13,092,652, forward strand.
TGGACTTTCTCACCGCCAGGCCCCAGGTAGTCAAGATGGGAGGGAATACATCGAAGTCCCTCACCCTGAGCACAGGATCACCCCAGGGTTGTATCCTCAGCCCCCTATTGTACTCCCTGTACACACATGACTGTGTGGCTAGGTTCAGCTCCAACTCAATAATTAAGTTTGCTGATGACACTGTGGTGGTGGGCCTGATCTCAGACAACGATGAGAAGGCCTACCGGGAGGAGGTGGCTGATCTAGCACTCTGGTGCCAGGACAACAGCCTCCTCTTGAACATCAAAAACAATAAGGAGCTGATCGTGGACTTTAGGAGGGCACATCATCCAAGGACATACACTCCATTGAGGATAAATGGGGATCCTGTGGATAGGGTGAACTTTTTTAAATATCTGGGAGTCCACATCTCCGAGGATATGACATGGACATCCCACGCCGCAGCACTCGTGAGTAAGGCAAGGCAGCGCCTTTACCACCTCAGGCAATTGAGGAAATTCAGAATGTCTCCGAGGATCCTCCAGTGCTTCTACTCAGCGGCTGTGGAAAGCATCTTGTCCGGAAATATTACCATCTGGTTTGGGAATTGCTCTGCCCAGGACAAGAAGGCTCTGCAGAGAGTAGTGCGTTCAGCCGAACGCACTATGGGAACTTCACTCGCCCCCCTGCAGGAACTATACATCAGGAGGTGCAACTCCAGAGCCAATAAAATCATGGGAGACCCCTTCCACCCCTGCAACGGACTGTTCCAGCTGTTACGATCAGGCAAACGCCTCCGTTGCCATGCTGTGAGAATGGAGAGGTTGAGAAGGAGTTTCTTCTCAGAGGCCATTCGGACTGTAAACTCCTATCTCACCAGGGACTAACTTTACTGAACGTTTTTCCTTCCGCCCACAATATTTAATATGTAAAAGAATATGTGTGTGTTTATGATTGTGTTTATAGTTTGTTTGGTTGTTTGTTTGTTTGTCTTTTTGCACAAAGCCCACGAGCATTGCCACTTTTCATTTCACTGCACATCTCGTATGTGTATGTGACGAATAAACTTGACTTGATCGCTGGTCGACGCAGACTTTGTCGGCCAAAGGGCCTGTTCTGGCACTGTATCTCGAATGTCTAAAGTCTAAAGTATCCTTGCAGCAAAATATTGGTCTGCTTCATGGCCTCCAAGCATTGGCGACCTTCCCGATCACCTACGGGTATATTTAATTCACTGCTATAGAAATTAATCTTCTGCTGAACTCTACCTCTAAAACCCATTAGAGTCAATGACATTGAATTTCTGAAAGCGCTCAGTCGGCCCTGTACTTAGGAGAAGCAACAATGTTGGACTTCTGCCCCGCATTGTATTAAACAATGTACTAAACTCTGACAGCATCGGTGCAATTAATGTAGCAGATCCAGACACTACGTTTAACTCTGGTAAAAAAACAAATTCACGAGAGGTGCATGTTTAAGATTAGCATTTCATTATCACAAAGAAAGCACTCCAAGTCACGCTGGAGCCCCTAAACTTTGTGGACGAATTTCCGGCCCTGTCTCAGGGAATTAAACAGGAAACACTGATGGGACGCTTCTGTTCTTGGCAGGAATGAATGACAGGTTCCATGGCTCATCAGAATGAAGACACTGCACAGCTTCATTTGTCCTTCCGGTCACGTTCACAAACCTTTGCCATTCAGCTATTGTTACTAGCTCAGACAATAATTGGATCCATTCACACACATGACCACCAGTAGCAAACTCGTACAGCATCCCTGGTACGGTTCATTCTAATTCCTGTTTCTGGCAGAGCTTTCAATTTTCTGTTGATCTTGCACACTGCTCACGTCATTGAACTTAATAATTCCACGTCGTCCAATTTGAAGGAGCCTTCTCCTGTACTTGAAGCCAACTGTGTTCCCTGGGGATCGTAGAGCGACTTGTAAGTGCTACGAGAGACCACAAGCTAATACAGTATAGGATTAGAATTATGTGCTGGGTAAGGGTTTTTTCTGACTTGTTATGCTTGCACTGCTGTTCTCTGTAAATATTTAAACACAGTTGTGTTAGTCTGCTTCAGAGGGGCATTTGGATGAATTAAACTTTTTCCAAAATATACTACCTTCAGCACACATTCACTCTGGAATGTAAATTAAGCTGTAAATTAATTCATGATGAATTTTGAAATCATGATTTAATAACATGATCCTGGTATGAATTTCTGGCAGTATTTTCTGCAGCAATAATTGCCAAGTAGCACAGGGTGAGAAATTGGTATGTGTTGCATTTGATTTTCAGGCTAAATAAAGGGACAGGGAAGGTTTAAGGTGAAGAGGAAAAGATTTAATAGGAATCCGAGGGGTAACCTTTTCGCACAAAGGGTGGTGGATATATGGAACAAGCTGCCAAAGGAGGTAGTTGAGGCAGGGGCTATCCCAACATTTAAGATGCAGTTAGACAGATATGTGGATAGGACAGGCTTGGAGGGATATGGACCAAGCGCAGGCAGATGGGGCTAGTGTAGCTGGGACATGTTGGCAGGTGTGAGCAAGTTGGGCTGAAGGGCCTGTTTCCACACTGTATCACTCTATGACTATGACTCTAGGCTAGAACATGCTGATGTGGTAGTGTGACATTGTGGACTGTGTTAGTCTCTCTGATTAATTCATGCTGCAGGAAGGAAACTGTTCAGCCCATCTCACCCATGCCAGTCAAGAATGGAGCTATTTATATCAATGTCATTTTCCACATCTTGATGTACCGCCTTGTAGCATACAGCCATTCAAATGTTCATTGCTATACCTGTTAAAAACATCCTTTTGACCAGTGTAATTCAGAGCTCTTTGTGAGGGGAATAAATACTGTCAACTCTGCTTTAACTTTTCTACCAATGAACTAAGATAAATGAGTCAACTTATGCTGTGTGTTTCAACATGCAGCCACTTCCCCCACAAGTAAATGCCAGACTTAAGTGGACCCTCAGTGTGCCGGGGGGCTGCCGAGTGATAGAAGCTTAGTTTAGTTTAGTTTACTTTATTGTCACATGTACCGAGGTTCAGTGAAAAGGTCATAAGGTCATAAGGAATCTTAGTAGAATTAGGCTATTCGGCCCATCAAGTCCACTCTGCCATTCAATCATGGCTTATCTATCACTCCCTCCAAACCCCATTCTCCCGCCTTCTCCCCATAACCTCTGACACCTGCACTAATCAAGAATCTATCCCTCTCTGCCTTAAAATTATCCACTGACTTGTCCTCCACAGCATGCTGCGGCAAATGATTCCACAGATTCACCACCCCCTAACTAAATAAATTTCACCTCGTCTCCTTCCTAAAAAAAGTTCTTTAATTCTGATGCTGTGACCTCTAGTTCTAGACTCTCTCTCACTCATGGAAACATCCTCACCACATCCACTCTATCCAAGACTTGCACTAGTCTGTATGTTTCAATGTTCCCACCTCGTTCTTCTAAACTCCAGCGATTACAGGGCCAGTACCAAATAAAGCTTTTTTGTTGCATGCTCTCCAGTCAATGGAAGGACTATACATGATTACAATCGAGCTGTTCACAGATGCAGGATAAAGGGAATGATGTTCGGTGCATGATAAAGTCCAGAACTAATGTTATATAGTTCAAGGATGGCCTACTCAATATCACCATAATTCACAGGGAAGATTTTTAAATATCCTGGTTGGACAACTAAAGCAGCCATTCAATGCCTTAAATATGTTACTCCCCATAGGATCATGTATAAAATCTGATCCCAATGGACTTGTCCATTCTAGCATCTTCAGAAGCTCTCAAGACTTCAGACAAGACGTGAGTTTAAATTCATTTTTAAATTATTATTTTGTCGGGAGAACCTTGAGGTGAGATCTCCAAAGATTCTCAAACCCTGAAGAGAAGTCTACATCGGGCACGATGGCGCAGCGGTCGAGTTGCTGCATCACAGCGCCAGAGACCGGGTTCGATCCTGACTATGGGTGCTGTACAGAGTTTGTACGTTCTCCCCGTGACCGTGCTAGTTTTCCCTGGGTGCTCCGGTTTCCTCCCGCACTCCAAAGATGTACATGTTGTAGGTTAATTTGGCTTTGGTAAAAAATTGTAAATTGTGTGTAGGATAGTGTTAATGTACGGGGATCGCTGGTCGGTGCGTCTGAGCTATATCTCTAAATTAAACTAATAAACTGAACTAAATGGATGACCCTTTTTCTGAATTGATGTCACTAGTTCTGGGTTCTCCTAGTGGGGTGGACATCTTCTTGGCATCTGCCTTGTCTATCTTCCTCTGAGTCTCATGTGCTCTCAGGGGTAGAAAGCTCCTGCGGGGTTAACTTTAATTCATCTGAACTTCACTCTGTATGCACCCAAATGCTCAATCAATCCTCGAAAAAGACATCACCATCTCAGGAAGCAGCCTCCTGAACCTTCTCTGAGCTACATCCAGTATATGTATTTCGTCCAGAGCTAGGAGGGCCAAAATGTGTGTGCATCATTCCACTGTACCGTTGTGGTATCATTATTACTTTTGTATTCCATTTCCACCACCACTATCTCTGTCAGGTCAAACAGTATATGTGGAGGAAGAAACAGACATCACTTGCCTGGCTTTGTCTCTCTTCAAGCTTTCTCACCCCTGCAACAATCAGTCTGAAGAAGGGTCCCAACCTGAAACTATGTTCTACATGTTCTCCAGAGATGCTGCCTTATCTGCTGAGTTACTCCAGATTTGTGTTTTTCGCTCAAGATTCCAGTATCTGATCTTCAAGATTCAAGATTCAATTTAATTGTTACATGTACCAATTAAAAAAAAGCAAAATTACACACAACACATAAAATAAAGTTTAACATAAATATCCACCAGAGTGGAATCAACATTCCTCACTGTGATGGAAGACAATAAAGTTCAGTCATCTTCCTCCTCTGTTCACCTGTGGTGGGGGCCTTGAACCCTCCGCACTTGCCATTGCCGACAGTCCGCTGTTCAAGCCCTCTCGACGGGATGATCGAAACTCCGGTGTCGGGACGGATCGGAACACTCGGCATGGAGCACCTGAGTCGGCCTCTTCTTACCGGAGACTGCGGCTTACCGTGTTAAAGTCCCCAGGCCCCGCGGTCTGAGCTCCAACACTGGCGATCCTCGGCTAAAGATCCCAGGATCCGCGATGGTAAGTCCACGCTGCGGCTTGAAGCTCCGGGCCGGTCTCCAGGAAAGGCCGCACCGCTCCATATTGTCCGCCGCCGGGGGGGACGGAAATGCGACACAGAGAAAAATCGCATCTCCGTCGACGTACGTGACTGCCCCCGATCCCCCCCCACCCCCCACATAAAACATACCAAGAGACATTAAAACAAACATTCAAGACGTACTTAAAATAATAAAAACAGAAAAGGGATGAGACAGAGTGCTGGCGAGGAGACCCGAACGGGTGCCACCTGGTGGTGTTTGAATCAATTACCTTTGATTGGAACATGAAGAATTATTTTGAATGCTTGCTTTCTTTGATCTCACAAATGATGGCGTTGGAGGATTTATTTATGACTAAATCCATTAATGTTAGGAAGTTGAGTCATTAAGTTATGATTCACCAGTGCGTTGGGGCAAGGGCAGCATTAGTAATGCGGCAGCCAATAATTGATAGCTTTTCCATTGTTGCTAGTGCAATATTTACTACAATGAGTTTCAAGTGGCAAGGGCTTATTTGTCACAGGCACTAGATATGAACTGAAATCATGAAATTCTTATACAGGAACATCAGAAGATCAGGGCGGCATGATGGCGCAGCAGTAGAGTTGATGCCTTACAGCGCTTGCAGCACCAGAGACCCTAGCTTGATCCTGACTATGGGTGCTGCCTGTGCAGAGTTTGTATGTTCTCCCCGTGACCGCATGGGTTTTTTCCGTGATCTTTGGTTTTCCTCCCGCACTCCAAATACGTACAGATTTGTTGGTTAATTGGCTTGGATTTGTAAGTTTGGAGTTTAGTTTAGTTTAGAGATACAGCGGGGAAACAGGCCCGTCGGCTCTCCGAGTCCGCACCAACGAGCGATCCCCGCACATTAACACTATCCCACACACACGAGGGACAATTTACACATAACCAAGCCACTTAATCTACTTGTTTAAGAAGGAACTGCAGATGCTGGAAAATCGAAGGTACACAAAAAAGCTGGAGAAACTCAGCGGGTGCAGCAGCATCTATGGAGCGAAGGAAATAGGCAATGTTTCGGGCCGAAACCCTTCTTCAGACTGATCGGGGGTGGGGGGGGGGCGGGGACAAGAAAGAAAAAAGGAGGAGGAGCCCGAAGGCTGGGGGATGGGAGGAGACAGCAGGGGGACTAAGGAAGGGGAGGAGATAGCAAGGACTAACAAAATTGGGAGAATTCGATGTTCATGCCCCCAGGATGCAGACTCCCCTCTACTTACCTGTATGTCTTTGGAGTGTGGGAGGAAACCGAAGATCACGGAGAAAATTCAGGTGATCACGGGGAGAACGTACAAACTCCGTACGGACGGCACCCACAGTCGGGATCGAACCCAGGTCTCCGGTGCTGTAAGGCAGCAACTCTACCGCTGTGCCACCGTGGCCACCCAAATGCAAATACTTGGTATACGTACATGAAAATAGTCCCTAGTGTGCGTAGGCTTATGTTAATGTGCGGGGATCGCTGGTCAGTGTGGACCTGGTGAGCCAAAGAGCCTGTTTCTGCCCTGTATCTCTAAACTAAACTAAACTAAATCAGATGAAACAACAATAAAAAATAAATACACAATAAATTATCAGTTTTTCCAAGTAAATTAGGCCCTGACAGTGGACAAATCAAAGTACGTAGAGCATCCGGAGTTATGTGTGTCTGGAGTGGTTCAACACTGAGCTAGGGTTAAGGTTAGGGTTGTGCGATTGGTTCAACAACCTGGCGGTTAATGAGGGGAGGCTGTTCTGGAACCTGGAGATCATAGTACTCAGGCTTCTGCAACTTCTTCCCGATTGTAGCAGCGAGAAGAGACGATACCTGGGGTGGTGTGGATCTATGATGATACTAGCTGCCTACTTGAGGCAAAGCTTCCTGTCGATCCCTACAGTGGTGGGCAGGTTAGTACCCACGATGACCGGGCAATGTCCACCACTTTCAGCAGCCGCCTTTGTTCTTGAGTGTTTACATTTCCGAACTGGGCCATGATGCAGCCAGCTAGTATGCTCCCCGCCATCAGTTTAGTCTATTGTCACGTGTACCGAGGTACAGTGAAAAGCGTTTGTTGCGTGCTAACCAATCAGCGGAAAGACAATACATGATTACAATCAAGCCATTCACAGTGTACAGATACATGATAAGGGAATGATTTGATTTGATTTGATTTGATTCAATTTATTGTCATTGCACTTTTCAGTGCAACGAAATGGTTTAGCCTGCAGTCATAACATAGAATAAATAACAAACACTCAACACAGTTTAGGTCCCAAAGTCATTGTCTCTTCCCTCCTTGCTCTCCCTCTGCGCTGAGACAATCCAAGCCTCCGATGTTGTGACCCCGCCGGGTGATGGTAGGTAAGTCCCGCGGCTGAATCCGAGCTCCGCAAACGGGCCGGTTCAAACTCCGCGGCCCGGGGCAATCGAAGCTGCCGAAGCTGCCGTCCTCCAGTCCAGCTGACGCAGCTGTAGTTGCGGGAGCTCACGAAAACAGAACTTGAGCTCCCGATTATGTCGTCCACTGGCCCGCGGCAGAGCCTCCGAGGCTCCAAAGTCGGGTCGGAAGTTGGGTCGCCCCGCAACCACAGCCCCGAAATCAGCCAGCCTCGCGTTGGTAAGTCCTGGCTCTGCCTCCGCAGCCTCGAGGTCGGTCGAGCTCCGCGATAGGCCTCAGCGCAGACGGACACGGAGACGGGGATATACGGCAGGAAAGGTCGCATCCCCCCCCCGAAGGAAGAGTCAAAAAACATGTTACACCCACCCCCCCACACATACACAACTAAATAAACCGAAACAAACTGTAAAAACGGGACAAGAGAAAACAAAAAACAGAAAAGACAAACGGACTGCAGGCGAGCCGCAGCTGCAAGGCAGCACCGCCACTTCCGGATATAAGGAATGAATGACTTGTAGTGCAAGATAAAGCCATTAAAACCATTAAAGTCCAATCAAAGATAGTCCGAGGGTCACCAGTGAGGTAGATAGTGGTTCAGCACTACTCTCTGGTTGTGGTAGGATGATTCAGTTGCCTGATAACAGCTGGGAAGAAACTCCCTGAATCTGGAGCTGTGCGTTTTCACACTTCTATACCTTTAGCCCAATATGAGAGAGGTGAGACCAGGGAGTGGCCGGGATATGACTTGTCCTTGATTATACTGCTGGCCTTGCCGAGGCAGCATGAGGTGTAAATGGAGTCAATGGAAGGGAGGTTGGTTTGTGTGATGGTCTGGGCTCCGTCCCCAATTTGCAGCAATTTCCTGCGGCAGATGTTCAAATACATTTGCAGAAGTTCAATATTTGGCGACATGCCGACTCTCCTCGAACATCTGAGGATCTCAAACCTTCGAGTTGGCGGCAGCAGGTGGAAGGAGTGATTGATGCTGGTGAGCGGGCTAGGGGCTTGCCAACATGCCCTCGAAGGCAATGAGTGGGGCTTTGGGTTGGCTTTAGAGGTGTCCCGGGACACGGAGGTTGAGCGATGGTCGTCAGAGGTGAAGGATGGCGCGTTCATGGGCCGACGTTGAGGAGGCGTCGGAGTGGCTGAGCTGCTTGATCTTTTCTTCAAAGCAATATTGTGGTTCTGGCATCGTTATCCATTATTCGTTCAACAATTGCCGTTATCCTCAGCAAATATAAAGATGAGAAAGTGGAAATTTTGACTCAACAACTATTGAGTAAGTTGTTGGAGCTGAAAGTTGACAATTATTCAGGTCCTGATCAACTTCATCTTAGGCTCTTAAAATAAGTGGGTCATAGGAGTGTTGATGTGCTGGTCTTATTTTTCCAAAATTCCCTTGGTTCTGGTGAGGTTTTATTAGATTGGAAAATGGCAAAGTAATTCTGTTAGTTAAAACATGAGGGAGGCAAAGAAGGAAACTCCAGGGCAATTGGCTTAACGTTTAAGATTGAGAAAATATTTGTGGCTGGTAGTAATGATGTTATAACAGTGCACTGGGAGTAATTCAAAGCAGCCAGGCAGAGTCGAGATGGTATATTGAAATGGAAATCATATTTGATCAACTCTTTGGAGAAGTAAGATGCCACAGGATAATTCAATTCATTACTTTGCACAGTGCACAACAGTATAGGTGTTGCCTTGCAACGCCAGAGACTTGGGTTCGATCCTCGCTTCAGGTGGTATCGGTGTGGAGTTTGCACACTCGTAACCGTAACCTGTGACCGTAACCACGTTGGTTTCCTTCGGGTGCTCCGGTTTCCTTCCACATCCCAAAGACGCGCAGGTAAATTGCCCCTAGTGTGCAAGATGTGAAACTGGGATAACATGGAACATAGAACCAGTGTGAACGGGTGATCGCTGGTCAGTGTGGGCTCGGTGAGCCATAAGGCCTGTTTCCTCATTGCATCTCTAAACTAAATAAAACTAAACTAAACTTTGAAATCGAACCATAATGGCTGAGATAATGTTGTTTAATTATAATCATGAAGATGATCAGATCTAGTTTGGAAACCGACCTAAGAAGACAGGGAATGTTTGCTCCTATATCTTATGTTCTGATGGTCAGCGGGGGGGGGGGGAGTTGAATAGGAAAATGCGTGACATAAGAACAGAAGATGTGCGACTTGTGAAGATGGAGGAAGTAATATAGGTAGATGCAAGTCCACGTAGGGCACAGGAAAGAGTGGGTGGCGGAAGGAGGGACTTGTTTGTTGATTAGTAACCTAACATTGGAGAATTCAATGATCATACCGTTAGCTGCCCAAGCAGATTATGAGGTGCTATTCTTCTAGTTTGCATGTGGCCTCACCCTGGCATAGTTCAGAAAGGTCAGTCTGCGAATGGTTAGCAACCAGAAGATCCAGCAGGCCTTGGTGGACCAAGCACAAGTGTTCAGCGATAGGGTCAGAGGAATGAGTGGGTTTAGAAGAATGAGGGGGGACCTCATTGAAACATATAGAATAGTGAATGGTTTGGATGGAATGGATGTTGAGAGGATGTTTCCACGAATGGGAGAGTCTAGGACGAGAGGTCATGGCCTCAGAATTAAGGGATGTTCTTTTAGGATGGAGATGAGAAGAAATGTCTTTAGTCAGAGGGTGGCCTGTGGAATTCTTTGCCACGAAAGGCTATGGAGGTCAAGTCAGTGGATATTTTGATGTAAAGGAGGCTAAATCGGGAACAATGCATGCAGTAGATAAGGTTTTGAGGAGATAAGCATATATGTACCACAAAGTACAGTGTGTATACTTTGATGCACCAGGCACTGCTATAAGCTGGGGCTTAGGCCTTGGATAAAGGATGTTCTGCAGGTAGCTCTGTCTCTGCTATTTTCCTTAACAAGGAGCAACCCAAAAATGTTGCAAAAGATGCTGCATTTCTTCTTTAACCAACCCATGCGACCTAGTTTAAAAAAGTACAGTGAAATGTTACACTATTACAGAAACATAGAAACATAGAAAAATAGGTGCAGGAGTCGGCCATTCAGCCCTTCGAGCCAGTACCGCCATTCAATTTGATCATGGCTGATTACCTAAAATCAGTACCCGGTTCCTGCATTTCCCCCATATCCCTTGATTCATTTAACCCTAAGAGCTATATCTAACTCTTATGATTTTTATTTATTTAAAAGATGCCTTGTAGAAACAGCTGTCAGTTTTAATACTGATCTGTGTGGTTGGCCATATAATGCCCCCCGGTATAATACCCCTTTCATGCTTGACTGTGGCTAAAGCTGGGATTTTAAATGTTCTTTTTCAGACAGCTTTCGGCTTAACTCTTCATGCCTCGATGAACTGCTGTTTATATAGAACAAAACTCGCAATTATGTGCTTAGCTGCTGCCTCACAGAGCCAAAGACCTGAGTTCGATCCTGACCTCGGTTGCTGTCTGTGTGGAGTTTGCATATTCTTTCTGTGACTGCATGGGTTCCCTCTGGGTGGTTCAATTTCCTCCCACATCCCAAAGATGTGTGGGTCTGTAGGTTCATTGGCTGATGTAAATTGCATCAAGTGTGTAGCGCGTGGCCGTGGAAACAAAAGTGGGATAACATAGAACTAGTGTGGCTGGTGTTGACTCGATGGGTTGAAGGGCCTGTTTCTGCGCCTGTTTCTGCGCCTGTTTCCATGCTGTATCTCTAAACAGTGCTTTAACCGCATACAACAATAACTCCAACTTACACAACGACTGCAAAAGAAAATCATCCAAAGATGCCACAACAGAGAAGTATGAAGCAAAGGGAGACACAAGGAACTGCAGATGCTGGTTTACAAAATGGCGAAGGAATGAAGGAGGTTAACCAGGATATGCTGGCATAGATGAGATTAGAGCATGTTCACTGGTGCAATGATGCTTCATTGTCACAGGTACCGAGGTACAGTGACATTCATTTTTGTACACAGTTTAGTCCAAGTATCACTAAGGAAGCACTTAGATACATCTTAGATAAGCATCTCAGATACAGTACCAGTGTATAGCAGTAGTACACTGAGACAGCATACAGAGTCGCCGGATTTTACACCATTTTCAAGTCCCAGTTGTTGTAAGTGCAGGGTTCTTGACCGGACCATGAAGGCCCGTTGTCCTGGTGGTGTTGCAGGGTCGGCCTGGCCAAGCCTAGCCATTAGTGTCTTCCACCGCTGGAGGCTGCGTCCCGTCCACGCTCTCGGCCTCAGGGAGCTGCACCTGGTCCAGTCGAGCCCCAGGCTGCTGCGGGGCCTCCAGCGGCCCACTCTACTCCCTCTTGCAGCCGGTCTGCTTAGTGGCTCTCTGTCCGACTCCCTCCTCTCCGGGCAGGTGATTAGGGGGTAGAGTGCTGACATGGTTAGAAAATTTGTTGGCAGACAGGAAACAAAAAGTAGGGATTAACGGGTCCCTTTCAGAAAGGCAGGCATTGACCAGTAGGGTACCGCAAGGTTTGGTGCTGGGACCACAGCTATTTACAATATATATTAATGATTTAGCTGAAGGGATTACAACATTTGCAGATGACACAAAGCTGGGTGGCAGAGTGAACTGTGAGGTGGATGCTATGAGAATGCAGGATGACTTGGACAAGTTTTGGTGAGTGGGCAGATGCATGGCAGATGCAGTTTAATGTGGATAAATGTGAGGTTATCCACTTTGGTAGCAAAAACAGGAAGGCAGATTATTATCTAAATGGCGTCAAGTTGGGAAAGGGGGAAGTACAACGGGATCTTGTTCATCCGTCAATGAAAGTAAGCATGCAGGTACAGCAGGCAGTGAAGAAAGCGAATGGCATGTTGGCCTTCACAACAAGAGGAGTTGAGTATAGGAGTAAAGAGGTCCTTCTGCAGTTGTACAGGGCCCCAGTGAGACCACAGCTGGAGTATTGTGTGCAGTTTTATTCTCCAAATTTGAGGAAGGACATTCTTGCTATTGAGGGAGTGCAGCGTAGGTTCACAAGGTTAATTCCCGGGATGGCGGGACTGTCATATGCTGAGAGAATGGAGCAGAATTTGGAAGGATGAGAGGAGATCTTATTGAAACATATAAGATTATTAAGGGTTTGGACACGCTCGAGGCAGGAAACATGTTCCCGAAGTTGGGTAAGTCCAGAACCAGGGGCCACAGTTTAAGAATAAGAGGTAAGCCATTTAGAACAGAGATGAGGAAACACTTTTTCACACAGAGAGTTGTGTCTGTGGAATTCTCTGCCTCAGAGGTGGTGGAGGCCGGTTCTCTGGATACTTTCAAGAGAGAGCTAGATAGGGCTCTTAAAGATAGCGGAGTCAGGGGATATGGGGAGAAGGAAAGGAATGGGGTACTGATTGTAGATGATCAGCCATGATCGCATTGAATGGTGGTGCTGGCTCGTAGGGCCGAATGGCCTACTCCTGCATCTATTGTCTATTGTCTATTGAGCCTTCGGGCAGTTTCCCGGACCAAGGTGTATTTTACATTCAATGAAGCATTGAATGATTGTCACTGTTAACACCTAAGAAATACATCAGTCTGTTAGGCAAATTGCAATGTGGTAATGATCAGAGAACTAATCGTGAGGTAGCCTCTACATGTTAAAGAGTTATTGTGCAGCATCTTAATGACTGTGTGGGCTGAGGGGCTTGCTTTGCAATGTCATTGAATGTAACAATATGTGAAGAGTGGAGAGTCAAGATTGTTTAGAAATAAAACATCGAACAGTACAGCACATGAACAGACTCTTTGGCCTTCAACATCTGTCCCAAACATGATGCCTATGTCAATTTTGCCACGCTCATCATCTGCCTGCATGTAATCCATATCCCTCCATTCCCTGCATATCGATCTGCCTATCCAAAATGCCATTATCATATCAGCTGCCACCACTTCTCCAGCGTGTCCCAGGCTTGTCCCAGGCGTGTCCCAGGCATTCACCGTCTTCTGAGTTAAAAAAAACAAATTTCCTTCAAACTTCACCGCTCTCATCCTGAAGCTATGCCCTCTAGTGTTTGATAGTTACTGGTAAAAAGGTTCTGCTTGTCAACCCTAACTATGCCACTCAGAATTGTATATACTTCCATCAGGTCTTCCTTTAACTTCTGACGTTCCAGAGAAACATAGAAATGTAGGTGCAGGAGTAGGCCATTCAGCCCTTTGAGCCAGCACCGCCATTCAAGATGATCATGGCGGATCATCCAGAATCAGTTCCTGCTTTTTTCCCATATCCCTTGAAAATGCTCCAAAGCTGTCCAACTTCTCCCTGGTGGTAAAACTCCTTAATCCAACATCCTTCTGGTAATTCTCCTCTGCACCCTTTCCAAAACCTCCGCAGCCTTCCTGTAAAGGGGCAACCAGTTCTGCACACTATATTCCAAAAGCAGCCTCATCAAAGTCCGATAAAAGCTGTATCATAAATTCCTGCTTCTTATATTCAATGCCTTGACCAATGAAGACAGCATATCATACACATTCATTACCACTCTATCTACCTGTGTTGCCACTTTCAGGGACTATGAACCTGGATCCCAAGATCCCTTACACCATCAATACTGTGAAGGGTCTTGCCATTAATTGTATATTTCCCCTTGCATTTGACCTCCCACAGTGCAACAACTCATTTTAATTTTCATTTGTACTGACAATGGAACAATATAATTCCTACTTGCAGCAGCTAATCAGGGCCATAAACTCAATAGCACACTTCTAAATATAATCATTTTAAACATTCATGAAATCAATAACCAAAATACTAGTGCAAAATATGATGATGATGCTCTATTGTCACATGTACCTATGTATCTAGGTACAGTAAAATTATTTATTTTGCATACAATCCAGTAATAAATCATACTGTAGGTAAACACAATCATAGATAAATACAAAAGTGCATTGAAACTCAGCGGGTGAGGCAGCATCTATGGAGCGAACCAAATAGGCAACGTTTCAGGTTGAGAAGGGTCTCGACCCGAAACGTTGCCTATTTCCTTCGCTCCATAGATGCTGCCTCACCCGCTGAGTTTCTCCAGCATTTTTGTCTACCGTAGCTAATAATGTGGTGACTAGAACTGCACACCATACTCCAGCTGTGCCTGAATAATATAGTAATTAGTTGTACTGTAATTTCCCTACTGTTATATTCAATGCCCTGTCTAATGAAGGCAAGTATCCTATATGCCTTATTAACCACCTTAACAATCTACATTGCTGCCTACAGGGATCCTTCAACAAGCACATCAAGTTCTCTCTATCCATTAGCACTTCCTACTTTTCACTGTGTGTTTCTTGGTATTTTTCAGAATTGAACTCCATCTGCTGTTGTTCAACTCTTTTACCAACTCATTAATATTGTTCTGAAGCAGAGGTGTACCTGGCCCACTTTCAGGAACTGTACCAATGTTCTTGTCATCTGCAAGCTTATTAATCATACATCCTACATTCACATCCAAAGAGTTTATGTTTTTAACAAACACTACTGGTTTACTTTAGTTTAGAGATACAGCGCGGAAACCTGCCCTTCGGCCCACCGAGTCTGCACCGACCAGCGATCCCCACACATTAACACTATCCTACATACACGAGGGACAATTTACACTTATACCAAGCCAATTAATCTATACACCCGTACGAAGATGTCGGGGAAAAACCCACCCGATCACAGGGAGTACATAGAAACTCCGTGCAAACAACACCTGTTGTCGGGATCGATCCCGGGTCTCTGGCACAGCAAGCGCTGTGAGGCAGCAACTTTGCCCGCCACGCCACCATGCTGTGGTGCATTATTAGTCATGACCTCTCAATTTCAAAAACCACCCTTGACCATTGCTGTTTGTTCACTTTCCCCAAGCTGTTTCAGATCCAAGCCACCAAATTGCTTGGTTTCTCATGTGGGACCTTGTTAAAAGTTTACTGGAATGCAGGCAGACTACATGAACCACACATCCCTCACTGACAGATTTAGCTGTTTTGAAAAATGGAATCAAATAATTCAGCCAGGATGTTCTCCTAACCATCCTGACTATCCTTGATCAACGCCTGCCTCCCCAAGTACAGATTAACTAGTGCTTCAGCATTGTTTTCTAATGATTTTCTTGCCCATGCCATACAGCGTAAATACAGGCCCTTTGGCCCACCGAGTCCACGTCGACTATCGATCACCCGTACACTAGTTCTATGCTATCCCACCTTTGCATTACACACACTGGGGGCAGGTTACAGAAGCCAATTGACTGTGAAGTGACTGGGGATGTGACCGGAGACGGCACCGTAGACCCGCCGGGTAGAGGTGGTGAAGTAGGCGAGTTGGGCGCTGAACGCCATGGAGAGGCGCGGGGGACACAGTCTCTGGTAGTGGAACAGCCAGCCCGGAAGTGGGAGGGTATACAAAACGCGAGACCTCTGGATACATCTCCTTCCTGTGAAGGAACCGCATCCTGCGACTCCGTATCCAGAAGTCTCTCGTTTTGTACACCCTCCCACTACCGGGCCGGCAGTTCCACTACGAGAGACTGTATCCCCACGGCCTCTCCATGGCGTTCGGCGCCCAGCTCGCCTACTTCACCACCTTTACCCGGCGGGTCTCCGGTGCCATCCCTGGTCACATCCCCTGTCACCTCTGCAGTCACTTCGCTGGCGAAAGGAGGAGATCAATGTCAAACCAGCCCGAATAAGAATCGACAAGAATCAGATAGTGTTTCCCATGCCATTCGAATATGTCGGTGGCTACCGTGGACCATGGTAGAGGAGGAACCGGGTGCAGCAGTAAGGGCTGCTTCTGCTGGTGTGGCGTCAGACTTTTGCAAATGGCGCAGACTTCAGTTTTGTCACGTATGTACTTGGTCATACCAGGCCAGTAAAACATGCTCTGTGCCCGTTGTAAGATTGCCTCCACGCCGGGGTGGCCCCTGTAGACGGCGTCTAAATACTTGGCCCGGAGGACAGCTGGGACTTTTCACTGTGTGTTTCTTGGTATTTTTGTGGCCCTTGACTATAATTCCACTTCTGACACCATGTAATGAGTCGAGTCGTGCACACGTCAAGATACAGCACATATTTATTAAAGTCCACTTACAGCATTGGGCTGCAGGACATTACAGTAACTAGCAGCTACTCAGACTGAATAACGTAAGCAAGATCTTGGCAATATAAATCACATATTAGGCGGAGCAACTACTAACAAGCACTACAATTGGTTAGTAGGAAATAATCAATCTACAGACACAAAATGCTGGAGTAATTCAACGAGTCAGGCAGCATCTCTGGAGCAAAGGAATAGGTGACGTTTCGGGTTGAGACTCAGACTGGTTGATCAGTCACTCAGGCACCTTCAGCTTTCTTGGGAGCCATTTATAATTTTAGCAAACTTAAAATAATTTATTTATCTCGCAAGCCAGGACATTGTGGATCTGTTTCTTTTAAGCAGGCTAGGTTGGCAGTCTTTTACTTTAGTGCTGAAGTTATTTATTTTCTCAAGGGTTTATATTAATCAAATCATGCATTTCATGATCGGTGCTTAGATATTTGTGGAAAGTATCATCTTAAAGTCAATAACCACTCAATGGCACAAAGCCACACTTCAAAGTGCCCATTACTAGAATGAACTACTACACTGCGGAGGGAACAAGAATGCTTTCGGACAACAAGTCTGAATTGATGGACTTCTAGCCTGCCCGTTGCTAAAAAAACTGCAGCTCAACTTGTAGCACACACATGACATTTAATGTTTGCAATGAAATTACTCAATATAGTGGCATGGGAGATGATGCAGAGTTTGGCCCTTGCAGTTGATGGTCCGTCTAGGCTGCTCTGGAGCTGAGATGTGGAGTTGGACTGTGGAGTTGGTCTCGGAAGTCTGCAATGGGAATGGATCTGCCAGCAGGCAGCAAATCCGACCCGCCGATCGGCTGCGGAAGTCCCGATGAGGTAGTGATCGGCCACCTCACCCGGCCTAGGCGCCACATGTTCGGGGGACTTCCGGGCGGTCTTTCAAATGCTCTCTCATAATTTTGTCTGGATTGTAGGAGAGGCCGGACCTCCAGTTGCCGGAAAATCTGTGGTGGATCTGTATTGATGTTATTGAGTATTTGCGTGGTAAAGACAGTTCAGTGTTTAAGAACAAGAAACAGCAATAGGTTACACAATCCTCATTCATGGTGCACCATTCACTAAGATCAAGCCACTGCTTCTACAAATCCACTTTCCTATTCTCTCTCCATACTGCTTGATTCCCCTCGTGCCTTGAAATAAGATTGGCTGGCCATTCAGCTCATTGCGTTCAATCAAACATTCAGTGTAATTCATCTGTTGAATCATACAACGGTAACTCATAAGTAAAACTACTACTCGTAACTCTCTCCGTGACCATCTAATCTTGTAATCCAGTCACCGGACCTGCAGGCAGCAATCTACTGAGACCTAACTTGTGTATCATTTGGTTTAGGAAACCTCCGTTCTTAAATATTTAATTTGCTTTAGCAAATAAAGGTAAGCACCCCGAAAAAGTCCTTAACCATCTTACTTACTTGGTGCACTGTGTTGATATGCACGACATGATCCTTCATGAGAGTATCAACCTGCAGTGGGACTGCAGTGCTTCAATTGGGATTTTCCATTCGGGCATCCATGTCTGCCTGAGTAAGTTAAATTCATAATTCATTTATTTTCTCGAGAGCTACAGGTGACTCTTCCAAACTGCTCAATTGCTGCCTTTTTGTAGTTCATAATACCACCTGAACACTTCAGTGAGAACGCCGCTTTGTAGTAATTCTTGAAATAGTGAAGCTTGAAATTACAGATCAGGCAACGTTAATCATCCTTCCAAAGTCTGACAAATGAACGTCAATTAGTGCCAAATGCAAAAACTGCTGATGCTGCGAGTTCCTGGGTCTCCCATATCAGGGTTGTTTTAAAATAAACCAGTTGAAATGACAAATTATTGGAAAATCTCACTTTCTGATTCTCCGGACTGGAATTGGAGGCGATTTGGTAAAAGCTTTATGCCCCAGGTCTTTCAAAAAAAAATATTTTTAAATTGTTGCTTGTGTTTCTTGAGTGTGAACAAAAGAATAAGCTGCTTTTAATCTGTCACATCCCTGAGGATATGGTTTTATAAACAATATGATTTGAATAATCAGGTCAAAGCAAATTTTTAAATGGATTCTGCCAAATAGATAGCAGACCTGAAGTCTGTTTAATCTGAAACTCAAAGGTACAAAAAAGCCTTCAAACGTGATGAAATCTGGAAGCATTAAAGACATTTGGTTCAGAATATGAGATGGATAGTTTATAGAGAATCACGACAAACCCTGAGATGCAGAATGATGATAATTCAGAAATCGTCTGATGTGCGGCACTTTGTGAAGGCTAAGCTTGTGGAGTGTGATAGTTTCGATTATGTGCTTAGCAATGATTGAATGACATTTGCTGTTCGCTTGGTTTAAGATTGCTGAAAGGTTTTTTTCTGGCTTTTGACTGCTGGTCGACTTATTGGCATCAGGTATTTTAAGCAGAATGCCAGCATCTTCAGTGGAACTAAAACCAGGTTAAATTGAGAGAGCAATAGTCCATCCCTTCAAACAATTCACTCAAAGAATGCTCACTGATAGAAGAAAGTCCCAACATGTGCACTTATGTCATGAGGGGTTACATGCATGAAATAACAGCATCTGTACATTGATACTCCATTTCAAGAATGAGCCCTCATGGAAGTCTGGAATGAATCTCCACTGTCCATTTATTAAGAAGCGATGCAATGTTATTTACTTGCAGAAGAGCTCTAAATTAAGAACGCATTAGATCATGTAATATTAGATATACAAACAATTTCAGCAATGTTATTTTACTTAAGAGAGACACAAAAAGCAGGGACAGCGGGACAGGCAGTATCTCTGTAGAGAAGGAATGGGTGATGTTTCGGGTCGAGACACTTCTTCAGACTGGTTAGGGATAAGGGAAACGAGAGATATAGATGGTGATGTAGAGCGATAAAGAAAATGGATGTCGGAGAGCAGGATGAATCACAGAAGGGGGGGGGGGCAGCTATGCCTTTGAAGGAGGTTCACATTTGCAATATTTATTCCTCTGTAAAATGGTTGATTGGGATCATGAGCATGCAGTTTCATTACTTTGATGGATAAAATGCCTGGAACAGGCAGATAGCACCAGAATTTAGTTTTTATTCCTATTAAGCATCTTTAGTATTGCAGCATCCCATCTATTTTGCACTGAAAAATAACTGCGTTTATGGGTTTTGGTTTAGTCCTGAGTGAAGCTTTAACACTTGTGCCTTGCAGGTGAATGTGCTATTATTGATTCAGGCTGGCACTTGAAGCCTACAGACGGACACAGTGCTGGAGTAACACAGCGGGTCAGGCAGCATTACTGGAAATAAAGGATGGGTGACATTTTGGGTCAGGATTCTTCTTCATAAGTCCCAACTTATCATCGGGTCCGGACCCGAAACGCCACCTATCCATTTTCTCCAGAGATGCAGCCTGACCCGCTGAATTGCTCCAGCACTTGGTGTCTACCTTTGATATAAACCAACATCTGCAGTTCCTCGTTTCTACTACTTGAAGCCTATACACAGGTGAGGGGATGTCGAGAAGACTCTGGCACATTTAATGATGACATATGGACTGCAGTACAGATGGTGAATGATCTGGTCTTTTAGTTTAATAACTGACATTAAATCCTCATGACTTTCTAACCAAGATAATATCATGTGTGCTTATGTTTGCCAAAGCCCCTGTGATAGCCTATTAAGTAGCAATGCAGTCTTATTTACTTATCTACAAATAATATCAGCAATGTTATTTTACTTAATATGCCTTTGAAGGAGGTTCACATTTAGATCATTTATTTATCAGTAAAATGGGTGATTGTGATCATGAGCAAAGACTTTAATCACGTTGATGGCTGTTTAAGTTACGTATATTCGAGCTTTATCATTTCAACTGTTTCTACTGGGCAATTAAGCTCTGCTTAGAACTGATCCAAAATGAAGACAACAATACCATGAATACATAATGAACACGAAGATAAAGAGAGATTGCTTTCTCTGGTGAAGAATAATAAATATTTATTGTGTACTTATTCACTGGTTTCAATAACATGAAATCCCCCTGGTCACATTTATACCGACCTGTGTCCCACTGGGTTCCATCATATCGTTGTGATTAATTTCTCAGCTGGATATAAGAATGAACGTTACTCATAAAGTGTAAGGTTCCATCCCTTACAAGACATCACTAAGTGTTCCACACGCTCTTAAGGCAGCACAGTGGCGCACTGGATAGAGCTGCTGCCTCACGGTGCCAGAGGCCTGGGTTCAATCCCGACCTCGGGTGCTGTCTGCATGCAGTTTGCATTCTCCCTGTTTTCATGGGGTTCATCTGGCATCCTCCCACGTCGCAAAGATATGAGGGGTTGTTGGTTAATTGACCCTTGTAAACTGCCTCAAGTGTATAGGGTAGACAAAAATGCTGGAGAAACTCAGTGGGTGCTGCAGCATCTATGAAGCGAAGGAAGTAGGCAACATTTGGGGTCGAAACCCTTCTTCAGACCCAAGTGTATAGGGAGTGGATATAAACGTGAAATAACAGAGAACCCGTGTGAATGGGCTTCTGAACTCATAAACGCATCAAATATGTTGATTATTTTATTTATTATTGTTTTTTATCTACCAATGTCACTTTTGTCTTATCTTTTTTTACCTTAATTTTATCCTTGTAATATCATTGCCGAGGTGACCCGTTGCCTTGTCAAAAACATTTCATTATTCCGTTGACCCTGTGTTAACCTACATATGACAAATTGAACCGAACTGGGTGCCTGATGTTTGGCATAGACTCAGTGGGTAAAAGGGCCTGTTTCCGTGCTGTATCTTTCAGTCAATTCAATCTACAAAATTGTTGAATTATGCAATGTAGAGAGAGGGCAATTGGCCCATTGTATCTTTAGCATCATCTTAAAAGAGCTATCTGAGTAAAATCCCACATGCCAACATTTTCTCCGTAGCTTTGTTCATTTTGAATATTTAATAAAATCCTTTCAGTAGTTACAATTGCATCCTTTTCCAACACCCTTGTAGTCTAGATTGCATTAACCTCAACTGGGAAAGCCAGTTCAATTCATCTCCCTCTGATTTTCATGACAATTATCTGTGAACTGAGCTGTCTGTTGTTCAGTTTAGAGATACAGGGGGGAAATTGGCAGTTTGGCTCACCTAGTCCGCGCCGACCAACGATCCCCGCACATTAACACTATCCTACACACATTAGGGACAATTTACACTTATACCAAGCCATTAACCTACAAACCTGTATGTCTTTGGCGTGTGGAAGGAAACCGAAGATCTCGGTAAAAACCCACAAGACAGCACCCGTTCAGACAGTACCTGTAAGCGCCGTAAGGCAGCAACTGTACCCCTCTACCACCCGACTGCTTAACTCTACCACTGCACCACTGTAATTGTGTAACTGAAACAAAATAAATTTCAAAAAATAGATCATCTGCTATTAATAGTTTGGTAAAAGCATTTTATTAGATAGAAAAGACTGAAAGCTTCACTCTAGATTAATATAGTTTAGTTTAGAGTTGCAGCATGAAACAGACTCTTCCGCCCACCAAATCTACACCGACCATTCACACAATGTTATCCCATTTTCTCATCCACTCCCCGCACACTAGGGGCAATGTTACAGAGGCCAATTAACCTAGAAACCCGCACGTCTTATGCCCCTGTCCCACTTAAGAAACCTGAACGGAAACCTCTGGAGACTTTGCGCCCCACCCAAGGTTTCTGTACGGTTCCCGGAGGTTGCAGGTGGTTGCCGGAGGTTGCAGTAGTGGAAGCAGGTAGGGAGATTGACAAAAACCTCTGGGAACCTCCGGGAACCGCACGGAAACCTTGGGTGGGGCGCAAAGTCTCCAGAGGTTTCCATTCAGGTTTCCTAAGTGGGACAGGGGCATAAGGGACGTGGGAGGAAACCGGAGCACCTGGAAGAATGCCACATGGACACAGGGAGGATGTGCAAACTTCACATAGACAGCATCCGAGGTTAGGATTGAACCCATGTCCCTGGCTCTGTGAGGCAGCAGCTCCACCAGTTACACCATGGTGTAATTGAAAGCAAATGCAAAAAGTCCTTTCAATTATATCCATTCCTCCTGCACAAGGATACAACCAACTCCCTTCAGACTTACTCTCTCATTATTTATTTGCAAGCCACACAGTGCTGTGAAATATTAAAAGTGCTCTCCCCTGGTTTTACCATTCACTGGATTTACTGAACAGGGCCCGATCCTGGAATGCAGCTTTTGAAGTATGTTCGCCATCTTTAAGAATGTACGGGGAAGATAAAAAATAAACAAGTATAATGTACTGACAGGATGTATTCAGCTTTGATGTTGATTAAAGTACAAATGACCTCCTAATCTTGTCCTATTTATGAAACGTATTGCACATGGAAATCTTCGCAGCCTGGCGGGCAATAATGCTACAATCTAATACCACCGACTGTGTGGATGGTTGTTATTTTGATGATTGGTCTTGTTAGAAAGAATCTCTTCTTGTTTTTCAGTTTTGTTTATTTTCCAGCCGTCTCTTTGATCCTGGATTCTAATGAAGTCTGTCGACTGGGGCGGCACGGTGGCGCAGCGGTTGAGTTTCTGCCTTACAGCGCCAGAGACCCGGGTTCAACCCTGACTATGGTTGCTGTCTGTACAGACTTTGTACGTTCTTCCTGTGATCTGCATGGGTTTTCTCCGGGTGCTCAGGTTTCCTCCTACACTCCAAAGACGTACAGATTTATAGGTTAATTGGCTTCGGTAAAATGGTAAATTGTCCCTAGTGTGTGGGATAGTGTTGGTGTACAGAGTGATCGCTGGTCGGCACGGACTTGGTGGGCCGAAGGGCCTGTTTCCGTGGTGTATCCCTAAAAATAAGCTAAGACCGATGTTTACAAAATTCCAGTAAACATCTACAGTGGCAAAGATAATCATGTACATTTTTTCCATTTTTAAATAAAGGTTCACCACAGATTTTCCTGTTACTGGTGGCCCAGCCCTTCCTTTAATCCAGACATAATATCCCCTCTCCCCAGAATTCCCCCCACAAATGTGGTGTCTAGGCCGGGTGAGGCAGCCGTTCTCGACCTCATTGGGATTTCCGCGCCGATCGGTGAGTATTAATTTTCCCCCTGTGGCCAGGGCTCTGGAACTCCAGCCTGGCCAGAGCCAGCTGATCCGTTCCAGATTGCAGGTCAAATTTGCTGGCTGTGGCCGGAGCCCTGGAACACCATCCCGAATGGAGCCGGCAGATCCCATAGCCGACGTTCTTTCAGGAAGGAGATGAGGAAAAATGTCTTTAGTCAGAGGGTGGTGAATCTGTGGAATTATTTTCCACCGAAAGCTGTCGAGGCTAAGTCAGTGGATATTTTTAAGGCAGAGATACATAGATTCTTGATTAGTGCAGGTATCAGAGGTTGTGGGGAGAAGGCAGGAGAATGTGGTTAGGAGGGAGAGATAGATCAGCCATGATAGAATGGCGTAGA
The DNA here is from genome assembly GCF_010909765.2 of Amblyraja radiata. Taxonomy (NCBI): domain Eukaryota; kingdom Metazoa; phylum Chordata; class Chondrichthyes; order Rajiformes; family Rajidae; genus Amblyraja; species Amblyraja radiata. The sequence continues at coordinate 13,116,772 of NC_045977.1, forward strand.
CTAGATGGACCGAATGGCTTAATTCTACTCCTATTCCTTATGACTTCTGTGGCCGACTTTGCGACCTGAAATCCTGGCACCCCCCCCCCATCCCCAAGGCCGTGATTTCTGTAAGTCCGGTAATACGGATAATCCAGAAAGTTGTGGAACCAAGGGTGCTGGAAAATCAGTGGTGGACCAGTACCAGCAGAAGAATAATCTCTTTTAGACCACCTTGAATCCCGTTGGAAATGAATTTCATGTTTCTTGCCATTAGAACGTCAGCCAGAGTGCTATCAGTATTTCTGGACACTGTTCTTTCATGTTGCATAATGCCACGCTGTATTAGTTAGTTCCAATTCAGGAAGATGACAATAAATAGGTTCCTGCAGATATTCCTGCTTTCTGCTAATGGATCTTCTATGTAACTTAGAAGATAGACGCAAAAAGCTGTAGTAACTCAACGGGACAGGCAGCATCTCTGGAGAGAACGAATGGGTGACGTTTCGGGTTAACACCCTTCTACAGACCTACTGTTTGTAACTCAGATGCATCCGGTGTATAAGAAGCACTGGCAGAAGAAAGCTGCATGATTTTGGGCTTTAATCTAGCGGGTTATGGCTGTGAGGGATTATTAAATAAGCGGAAGAAATACCAAGACGCCTATCATTTTGAGCGGCAGATGCCACTAAAATAGTAAGATTAAACGAGAACTTACCAGTTTGAAGTTTGATCTGTATTTTATGAGGAGTTACGATGAGGGATTACGTGAAGAACCCGCTCAGTGCGCAGGCGCGGCATACTTCCAAGCAGCGGTGTGGAATCACAGATAGACACAGTTATTTTGAAGTAAACATAGTAAAGATAAGGAGACATCAATTTATTAGTTTGATCCATATAATGAGGGTGGGAGCGGAGGGCACGTAATCCCTCATCGTAACTCCTCATAAAATACAGATCAAACTTCAAACTGGTAAGTTCTCGTTTAATCTTACTATTTTACTTCGGAGTCACGTGAGTGACTACGTGAAGATTTCAAAGCTCTGTGATTTCAAACCGTGTAACAGTTTCATTTCACTCACTGCCGAAGTTCTTGAGGGAGGAAGTGTTATCGTAATGAACCAATGAGTCTATTTGTAGAAAAACACAATGGTATTTTTTAAACAATAACAACAAAGAATTAAGTTGCTCCCCTGGGCTTAAATTAAATATTTGCAGTTCGTAAATCTTTACTGCAAATAAACCAGGTTTTGCCAACGGCTTATTATAAAATTTCTGAACGGTCTTTTCCCTTCCCACCATCCTGCTGTAGCCAGGATGTGGTGTATAGGCATGTCCACTTTTAGCCGTCGACATGGATGCTGCCCTGGTGGAATAAAATTTGTACATGTTAGTGTTTATCCCAGCAGTTTCTAGCACCTGCTTGAGCCATCTTGCAATGGTTTGGCTCGTACCCCACCATAAGGTTTTTGTGACTGACCCACAAGGCTTTTCATCTCCCTCGAATATTCTGGTTGTGTCTATGTAGGATAGTAGGTAGGTCATGGCACATAACCGTGGTTCTGGTGGGTAAGCCACGACTGGATTAGGTGTTCCTGGTCTGCTCTGTTTGACCAGTTGCTGGATAACGACAGATCTGTTCTGGAGCTGTGATCATGTTGTCCAGTCGCAATAGGTGTAGTGACTGGACCCTCTGAGCGGATACAAGTGCCATCAACCTAAGCGTCTTTAGTGTAGCTTGCTCGAGGCCGGGGGATCTGGCTGGTGGCCATTCCCTGAGATATGTCAGGACCACACTGATATCCCAAATATGGGTATACCTGGGCTTAGGGCTTGATATTGTAAATGCCCTTCATCAGTTTTACCACCAGTGGATGGGATACCATCGCCTGTTGTCCTGCCGCTGGTTTGCGATAAGCAGAAAGAGCACTCTGCGCTGTGTTGATGGGACTGTAGCTGATCCCTACATCGTGGTGTAGATGGCCAGGAACTCCAGTATGTTGGTGGCTGTAGCTGTTGCGTATGTTGTCCATGTTTCCTGGCAGTACTTCTCCCTTTTTTGATGCTGGTTAAGTACTGCCTCTTGGTGGATGTTCGAAGGGATGCCGACATGGTGGTGATGGTTTGTTTGGACAATCCCAGTTCCAGGTAAGGTCTGTTCAAACTTGCAACCCAGGCGTTTAATTTTCTCATGGCATGGGTGTTTAGCTTACCTGGTAGGTAAGTAGCTGATAGCCAAATATGTCTTTCGACATACCATTGCCAAATCATGTTGACCAATTTGTCGCATGATAATGATTTTATGCCACCCATATGGTTAATATAAGCCATCACCGTAGTATTTATCAATTTGTAACCGAACATGCAAGTGCTGCATATTAGATACATATGCTTTTAAACCATAAAAGGCGCCCAACATCTCTAGATAGTTAATGCCCAGTGTAAGTAGTAATGATGACTCTAGTTTAGTCCATCTACCACTTGTGCTGGATATGGAGTTAGTCGCTCCCCAGCCTTGAGCACTGGCATCTGTTTGAATAACTAAAGTAGGGTTAGTGATAAAGATAGGGCTGAAAGTATGCCAAACGTTTTCTGCCCACCACTGTAGCTCTGATATTGCTTCAGTGGGTAAGTTCATGACACGATCATAGTGACCTGTATGTCGTTTTATTGCCCGTACCTTTGCTCTCTGTAAATTATTTGATAGTGCAAAGGTCCGAATTGTGTAGCCCATGATAGTGGATGGCTTCAACTTAGATTTATCTGGATGTAGGACGAACCCCAGAGTTTCGAGGAGCTGTTTTGTAGCTGATACTGCTGCCACAGCCAATTCCATCGTTTTCCCTACTATGAGAATATCCTCCAGATATGCCATGACAATATGTTTTTGTTTTCTTAGTATTGCCATGGCTGGGTTCAATATTTTGGTGAATAATCTTGAGCTGAAGTTCGCCCATAGGGCAATGCTTTGTACCATCCAGATAAATTTTAGGTATCTGCGATGATCCTTGTATATGGGTACTAGATAGTAAGCATCTTTAAGATAAATGCTTGCCATGAAGTGTCCTTTGGAATTCAGTTGTTTGGCAGTAACATATGTCTCCATTTTGAAATGTATATACTTAACAAATTTGTTTAGTGATGTTAAGTCAATGATGATGCGACAGACACCATCTTTTTTGGTTTTAGTGAATATATTCGATACAATTTCCAAAGGTTCATGTTTGGTCTTTTTGATGACCCCCTTTGTGATAAGTCTCACCAGTTCAGCTTGTCCCTCACGTTTCTCTTTGACGGAGGGAGAAATACCCTTTGGGGCCATTGTTGAACTGGTGGCGTTTTTTCTGACATGAATTGTATTTTATATCCTGTAATGTTGTTGAGTATATACTTGTCACTCGTGACCATACCCCATGCTTCTTTAAACAAGTGTAATCTCCCCCCTGTTAATAAAGCACCCTTATTCTCTATATGCTGGTAGGGACCAGACCCACCTACCTCCATGGTTATTGGCGATTCTGTTTCTTCATTTTCCTGAAGTTTTTGTTCTGACGTGCTGGCGATGTTGGGGGGAGGCGCATTTTCCAGAGAGTCCACTGCGGGCCCTGATCTGAAAGATCTTTGGGGATAATGTGCGGACCCCAAGCGTTCACCAGTCCCATATTGCGGACGTCGACTGGTGGATGCCGTGGGGTGCTGCCACTTGGGTATCGGAGGTCTTGGTTTGCTCGTCCCGGGGCCTGCCCTCATTAGGCCGAAGGTTTTTGATGCTTCCTGCATCTCCTTCAGTTTTTATTGAAATCTTTCCCAAATAGCAGCGCGTCCGTCTCCGCAGCTGGGGCTTTACACAAGCCAGCAAATTTGGGATTGAGGGCAGGTCTTATGTTTCCCTCCGGAGATTGTTGATCTCAAATTGTGTGGTACACATTAATGCCAGCACATCCTGCTGGCAGGTATCCATCTCCGTGGTCTCCACGGAACGAGCAAAGGCTGTGATGGCTGACGTCAGGAGCCTTAGGATCCGCTGTAGCTTGAGTTCTTGGGTCTGGATGTGTGACCCACATGCCCCCAGATTTGGCTGTTGACACTTTTTACTTTGTGGGCCTCACCGTTTTCTGGTGCTGTGTTGTTTCAGCACCTCAGCGAGCACCTTTTCCAGTAATGGTTGATGCTGGCCGCCATTCTTGGTTCCAGCGGTGCTCCAGCCCGTGGGGTTGCTACAAGCGGTCCATCACACCCAACAGCTCTTCATGTTCCTGCACCCCTGGCATACTCCCGAATTCGTCCGCCTGCTCCTGTTCCAGACCAGCCCAGCCAGCCCTGGTCACCAATGCTAGCCTCCAGTAATGAGGGAGCAGAGGGCAGTGCATGAGGCACTGTGGAGGGGGTGCCTGACCTCCCTCCGCGAGAGCGCTCTTTCTGCGCATCTCGCTGGAGCTGCTCCAATTGCTGTTGGATGCAGCTCAGGCGGCTGTCTCTCCTCCATTTAGGTGGAGACATGTCCCCGTCCGACGAATCGGACGCTAACGGCCGGATGCCTGTTCGGATGGCTAGACATCCAGCCCGCAGTTCAGGTACTAGCGGGACTGGGCTCGGCGCGGTGATGGGGATAGCGGGGCGACCGGTAATTGTTCCTACCGCCTGTTGCTGCCCCCCCTGCAATGGAACGCTCCTCCGCTGGAGTCGAGCGGGGGACAGGTTTTTCTGGAGCTTTTGCCTTGTAGTAGCGAGAGCGCCCCTCAAGCAGCGCGTCTCGCAGGCACCTGCTCCGAGAGCCGCTCCAGCGGCTCAGGCGGCTCTCTCTCCCCCCGTGCGGGTGGAGAGACGTCCCGTCCGACATCGGGAACACCTGCCGGATGCCTCTCGAGTGGCTATGCGGCCAGCCCGCTGCTTCAGGTACTAGCGGGCTGGCCTCGGCACGGTGTCGGGGAATTACGGAACACCGTGTAACGCTCCTACCGCCTGTTGCTGCCCCCCTCCCCGACGGGAAAACGGGGGACAGTTTTATCCAGAGCCTTTTTCTCTGCCTGTAAAAAACACAAGCAGAAAAAGGCTCACCTGTAAAAGAAAACCCGACCTCAGGGTACTCACCTGATGGTCCGGTTCACCCTGTAACGGGACAGCCTAGCTCCCGTGGCAGCCGCTGTTGCACTGCTGGCGTAATGCCGCGCCTGCGCACTGTGCGGGTTCTTCACGTAGTCACTCACGTGACTCCGAAGTAAAATTAGTGTGGAGCGATTATACAAATTAAGCAAAAGACAAAATGTCGGAAGAACGCAATTCATCAGGCAGCTTCAGTGGAGCAAAATGTACGCATTATGTTTTGGGTTAGGATCGTTCTTCGGATCGATGTAGTAAGGGGAGAAAGCTGGCAAAGCTGGTGCGGGCAAATCAAAGCCCGTCAAGTGTATGTTGGATATAGGTGAGGAGAGGTGATTAGCAGATGGGTGAAGATAGTGACAAAGGCTAGCTGTGAAATGGGTATCAGCTAAGGAAGGAAAGGGTGGGGTGAAATGTAAAGCTGGAGGCAGGGATATGGGCAGAAGCGGATGGGGGAAAAGGGGAAAGAGGTGGGATAAAAGGGATTCGGAGTATGTAGGGGGAAGATGAGCGGAAGGAGGAAGGGATAGGAATAGGGTGATGGGAGAAAGGTGTATACAGTGAATGAGGATGGATTGGGGGGGGGGGGGATGACAAAGGGACAGGGGGGTTATTTGAAAGTGGAGAATCCAATGTTCATACTGAGTGAGCAGAGATCTCTGTGTTCGGAAGAGGTGCGATTGAATTTTATTTTGCTTCACTGAGTTTCTGCAGTTTTGTCTTCTGCTCAAGATTACATCATCTGCAGTCTCTTGTGCCAACCATTGCCTCCATTGCACATCTAACGTATTTCCTGGAAAATTTGTAGAAATAGAATTTAAGATTTCAAGATATTAAGGGGAACTGATTGAATAGATAGAAAGAACTTGCTGCTGTTTGGGGATCTAGACATAAGATAGACAGGAAAAGTTGGAGTAACTCAACGGGTCACACAGTATCTCTGGTGAAGAGGAATAGGTGATGTTTCTGGTCAAGACCCTTCTTCAGACTTACGGGTGGCACGGTGGCACAGCGGTAGAGTTGCTGCCTTACAGCGCTTGCAGCACCAGAGACCCGGGTTCGATCCTGACTATGGGTGCTGTCTGTACGGAGTTTGTACGTTCTCCCTGTGACCTGCGTGGGTTTTCTCCAAGATCCTCGGTTTCCTCCCACACTCCAAAGACGTACAGGTATGTAGGTGAATTGGTTTGATATAAGTGTAAATTGTCCCTGGTGTGTTTCGGTTTGAGACCATTTTTCAGACATACTCTATGTATTGAGCCAGAGTTTCAGAAGCAGGCTAAGAAACACAAAATTGGCAATTGGTAATACTAGTTTGATAGATTTTGTTAACTGAACCCATTAATAAGGGAAAGATGGATGTTCGAAGTATGAGACCACTGATCCGATACAAATCTAACAAACATGAGGTGGAATCCAGTAGATCAACTGCCTCCTCTTCTATCTAAATCTAACTTGCTGCATCATTTGTTCTTGAAGAAAAATGAAGGACATATTAATTAAATTATAAAATGTATGCCCCACATCATCAATTCGCATTGTATACCAGTCCCCATGTAATTAATGGATTACTCTCGGCAGTGAACACAGATCTGTTGATTGAATTGATTTACATTGTAAATATGAATAGATAAAGTGAATCATGAATATGCTTATAAAAAAACGGAGGTATTTTTCTTCATGAGTGGCTGAGTACAACTCTATCTGTGAACTCCGATGGTTACTGTCTTCTAATGGTGAGCTACGGGCCAATGCATTTGCATTAGAGTGCGCTCAGTCCGCCTGGGCCTACGCGATCTCCCGTTTGCCAAACATTTAAACTCCCTTTCCAATTCTCACATTGACCTTTCTGTCCTGGGCCTCTCTACAGTCAGTGAGGCCACGCACAAATTGGTGAAACAGCACCTCATATTTTGCTTGGGCAATTTGCAATCCAGCAGTATGAGTATTGATTTATCTAATTTCAGTAACCCTTGTATACCCTCCCTCTCTGTCCTTCTCCCATTCCAGTTGTCTTGCTAGTTTTCACTGTTTGTATCTCTTCATTATCACCTCTTCCACAGCCAGCAATGGACCATTGTGGGCTCCACCTTTCCTGAGTCATTGGTGCCAGCTGTTTGTTCTGTACCTTTTCATATCTCTCGTTTCTTTCTCCCCGACTCTCAGTCTGAAGAAGGGTCTCGACCCGAAACGTCCCCTAATACTTTTCTCCAGATATGCAGCCTGACCCGCTGAGTTACTCCAACATTTTGTTTTTTATCTTCGGAATTATAGTTGCCATGTCTCTAAATAGAAAGTGGAATGGAACAGTCTAAACCCACTGCTGTGCCTAATGGGCCTGTCCGACTTTTTACGCGACTTTTTAGGCAACTACAGGAGACTATGAGGTCGCCACAAGGTCACCACATGTTCGCCGGAGGTTGCTGGGGTGTCGCCTGCAAGGTGGTGAGTAGTTCCTGCATTCTGGGAACTAGTCGCGGCTTCATTCTGGTCAGCGCTAATTTTTCAACATGTTGGAAAATTAGCGGTGACCAGAATTTTGACGCCATGGGGAGTAACGAGAATTCTCGTGACGTAGGTGCAGTGGTAGTGGGTTGCCAGGAGGTCATAGGTTGTCGTAGGTTCTCGTAGGTTGTCGCCAGTGCTGACCGGTGAATTTCATTGCTCATTGGGAAAAAAAATGTAAACAGTAGTTTTCAGAACCAAGGAAAACTGGCCGGTAATGTTAATGTTAATCCTGGAGAGGAAAAGACTACAAAAAGTAGTAAACACTGCCCAGTCCATCATCGGCTCTGACCTTCCTTCCATCGAGGGCATTTATCGCAGTTGCTGCCTCAAAAAGGCTGGCAGTATCATCAAAGACCCACACCATCCTGGCCACACACTCATCTCCCTGCTACCTTCAGGTAGAAGGTACAGGAGCCTGAAGACTGCAACAACCAGGTTCAGGAATAGCTACTTCCCCACAGCCATCAGGCTATTAAACCTGGCTCGGACAAAACTCTGATTATTAATAACCACTTTCTGTTATTTGCACTTTACCAGTTTATTTATTCATGTGTGTATATATTTATATCAAGGTATATGGACACATTTATCTGTTTTGTAGTAAATGCCTACTATTTTCCGTGTGCTTAAGTAAAGCAAGAATTTCATTGTCCTATACAGGGACACATGACAATAAACTCACTTGAACTTGAACTTGTCCGCTGAGCTTCATAGCCGTGTATCTCAGACTTCTTAAAAGTTGTCTCCACTCCTTCTCCCCACCCTGTCTCCCCCTTCTCCCCCCTTCTGCCCCCTCTCCCCCCTTCTTCCCCCTCTCCCCCCCTCTTTTAAATGAAGTGACCCTTCCCGTACACTGTGCTTTCACAGTTTTAATTATAGCGCCAACTTTCCTGTTCATCATGGTGTGTGTCTGTATCACATTGGCTTTTCACCGTGTGAATTTCACTCAGACAGTGCTCTCCCCACTTGCCCTGTCCCCCACCTGCATAACTGGCTGGTGAAGGAAGCGATGTGTGTGTGTGTGTGTGTGTGTGTGTGTGTGTTCCACTCTGACAGTCACCGGTAGTCGCCTGAAAAATCGCCAAAGTGGGACAGGCCCATAAGCTCCAGCCTCCCATTGTGTGTATATATATATATAGAACATAGAACACTACAGCACAGGGACAGGCCCTTCGGCCCATAATGTAGGTGCCGAACCTGATGCCAAGCTAAACTAATCTCTGCTGCCTCCATTTGGGCAACATCCCTCCATTCTCTGCATACCCATGTGCCTATTCAAAAGCCTCTTGGATGCCACTACTGGAATTGGTTCCCTCACTAGCCCTGGCAGCGCTAGCTCGTTCCAGACACCCACCACTCTTTGTGTAGAAAACATCTTGCACATCTCATGGGAACTTTCCCCGTCTGATATTAAAGCTATGCTCTCTAGTCTTTAGCATTCCCATCCCTGGCAACAGTCCAGATCATCTACCCTATCTATGCCTCTCATCATTTTATATATTTCTATACAGTCTGCTCTCAGTCTCCAACGGTCCACAGAAACTAATCAAAGTTTGTCCACCCTCTCCTTAAAGCCAATACCCTCAAACCCAGGCAGTATTCTGATAGATGTGTTCTGCATCCTTTCCAACGCCCCCACACCCTTTCTGTAAAGGGGCAACTAGAACTGCGCACAATAATCCAAAAGATTTTATAAAGATGTAACATGACCTCCTGGTTCTTATACTCATTGCTGTTTAATAAAATGCCCAACTACCATGTTGAATATTTACTGCTTTAGAACCTCAGAGCAAACAGCTAAAGATAGCAATAACAAGGAACTGCAGATGCTGGTTTATACCAAAGGTAGACACAAAAAGCTGGAGTAACTCAGTGGGTCAGGCAGCATCTCTGGAAAACATGGATAGGTGATGTTTGAAATCATGATAGAAATGTTGACTATCCATCTTCTCCAGGGATGCCTCCTGGCCCACTGAGTTACTCCAGCATTTATCGTCTAGTTAAAGTTCGTGTTCTCAAAAGAGAAGTGTAAATAGTATTGTTGAAAGAGTTTCTTTGGAAATTATCCTTACCTAAAACTAACCTTAACTTCTTTAATTACCAACTGATGGAATTTTTTGCCTGTGGAGATTTTATTTTTTATTGAAATGTCTATAAATTGACAGAAATGAAATATGCCTTTTAATGTTCAAGATTGCTTATTTATCATTATATTTTTAATCTAATTTCCCAATCTCCCTTAGCTACCTTGTCGGTGTGACTCACTTTAAGTTCTAAACTCTAGTTTCTCACTCAACACAATGTAAAATTGAATAAAACTTGATGATATTGCAACCACTTTGCTATAGCGGGTTCCTTCTTGTATTACTAATTATATTATTGTTTTAGGAAATTACATTAGATCCAACATATCCAATTTCCTCTTAGTTCCAGGAAACTGCTCCAAACAGGTTTATGAATTAATTCAGCAAACTTTTGAAATATGTAGATTTTCTTCCTGGTGCTAATCTTAATTGTTATTCAAAATTAATTATTATTTCTTATCAGGGATTAAGAAGATGAGGTTTTGTAAATTTTAAATTTACCCATGTTCATGTTTATCTTTTTATACTCTTTTCAGTCTTATCTGAATTGAAACATAATTTCTTGAAACCATGCCACTTTTCTGTATGTGTCAGGTTTGGATTAGTTTGGGATAGGCTGGCTGTGGATTAACAAATTAGGTTGAGGTCTGTTTTAACTTGACCCAGTCTTTTCTCCCAGAGAGGGTGATTTGCTAAATATCATAGCTTGTGTCCTCTGTTCTTGATCAGTATATATGGCAGGGGGTTTTATTATTTGCTTTTCTGCAAATAGAACATAGAACAGTAAACTTAGGAACGGGCTCTTCAACCCACAATGTTTGTGTCAACAATGATGCCAAGTTAAACTGCTCATCTGCTTGATCTTGTCCCTCTCTATTCCCTGCACTTTAGTGTCCAAAAGCATCTTAAACACCACTATCTTATCTACCTCCACCATCACCCCAGGCAATGCATTCCAGTCCCCCACCACTCTCTGTGTAAAAACACTTGCCCTACAAACCTTCATTAAACTTTCCCCCTCTCACCTTATAGCTATGCTCTCCGGTGTTTGGAAAAATGGTTCTAACGGCCTACTCTATCTATGCCTCTCCTAATTATGTGTATTGCTATCAAGTCTCCCATCAACCTTTGACGTCCCAGAGAAAACCATCCAAGTCTATGCAACCCCTCACATCAGCTGAAACCCTCGAATCCAGGCAGCATTCTGGTAAACCTCCTCTGCCCTCTCTTCGAAGCCTCCACATCTTTCTTGTGATGGGCGACCAGAACTGCACGAAATACTCCAAATGCAGCCTAACCAGAGACCTATAGAGCTGCATCATGACTTCCTGACTCGCATACTCAATGCCTCTAGCAATGAAGACAGGCATAACATATGCCTTCTTTTCTACCCTATATACTTGTGCTGCTGTAAGCTATGAATTTGGACTCCAAGATCCCTCTTCACATCAATGCTGTTAAGGGTCTTGCCATTAACTGTATACTCTCTGCTTACATTGAGCCTCCCAAAGTGGAACACCTCACACTTGCTTGGGCTAACTTCCATCAGCCTTCCGCACTGTCTGCAACTCCACCAATGTTGGTGCCATCAGCAAACTAACTCACCAACCCATCTACACTAATGTCCAAGGTAGACAAAAATGCTGGAGAAACTTAGCGGGTGCGGCAGCATCTATGGAGCAAAGGAAATAGGCAACGTTTCGGGCCAAAACCCTTCTTCAGACTGATGCAGGGTGTCGGGGGGGGGGGAGAAGAAAGGAAGAGGAGGGGCCAGAGGGCTGAGGGAGAGCTGAGAAGGGGAGGAGACAGTCTGAAGAAGGGTTTCAGACCGAAACGTTGCCTATTTCCTTCGCTTCATGCATTGTAATCTTCTGGATCAGCCTAGTGAGAGGGACCTTATCACAGGCCTTACTAAAGTGTTTGTATAGAACATCCACCGCCTTACCTTCATCAACCTCCTCCTCCTTGAATTAAATCTCCTGTAAATTGCTGCAGTTCAGTAGAAAATATTGTAGAAATGTATTGTAGAATGTAGAGAATATTGTATGTTGTTGGGCTTGGATTGGGTTCAGGTTTGGGATTAATCCTATAAATATGCAGAGTTCTAACGTGAACAAATTCTGAGTTGTTGCCACAATCGCAAGTCCAGAACAGAAAATGGGGGGGATAGGAGTGAAATTAGATCTGATTAGGATACAAAGCCTATGGTACACAGTCCGTGTGTGATGTACGGTCTATTAATACTTGGCCCACTTACTTTAGAAAAGCTGAATAAATTGTGAGACAATTGGGTTCCCATTAGTTTTGTGTTTTCTATGATTAACTTATGAAGTGGTACAGACTTCACAAGATTCAGGCTCATGTAATGAAATGGGACATTAGCAGATAGTTTTGCTCTCTGTAAAATACATTTGCCACTAGATAGGATTCATGATTCAATGATTCACTGATACATTATTGTCACATGTACCTAGGTACAGTGAAATGCTTTGTTTTGCACACAACCCAGTAAAATCATACAGTAGACCTCGTCTCTAGAGGCAGTACACAAGATCGCCACGTTTCCGGTGCCAACGTTGTTATAAAAGTTCACCAAACGGTCCTATCTTCTGCCAGCCGCCGCACGTGACAGTAGGCGGGCCTCTGCTGGTTCCCCTTTCATTCTTGGCGCCCCCTCCCCCCCACGCTGGATCCCCCATTGTAAAAGTTAAAAATAAATCTCAGTGAACTGAGTGATATTGAGTTGCACCACGGCTATTTTTTTTAACATATTTTATTCTCATAGTTCTTTTCAACATAGAAGGATGCTGTTCAGTGTATTGGTCGGTGCTAGCCCCTTCAGCTATCCCATCAATCCCATCGACCAGTGATTCTCTCTTGCACACTCATCAATTCGCTTATGATTCTTCTACTACCCGCCTATGTTAGTGGACATTCTTAATAACCTACTAATCAGCACATCTTTGGGATTTGGTAGAAATATTGAAAACCTATGGAAAACCCACAAAGATGCAACCTCCATCTAGACAGATTTGGAGGTTAGTAACAAATCTTGGTTTCCGGGAGCTGTCAGGTCGAGATTCAACAGCATGGAATAGAAATAAAAATATCTGCAGCAAATTCTTGCTGAAATGCATCATATCCAAATCGAGTGGGCAAGGTTGGAGGAGATCTCCAGGATGGACTGAGTGAGCAAACCAGTTAGTCAACGGTTGATTCCTAACTGACCCCTGTAGGATTGTGGCAAGGAATATCGTTAAGCCAGGTTTACAAACAGAGAACAATAAATTCTGACCTTCTCAGCAACATTTAAGAACTCATAGGTGCAAACAATATTTAAAGCTCACTTCAACAGTGAAGGTTTTGTTTTTCCTTCAAATATGATATAAAATCAGGTTTTTATCTGCTCCCTATGAAGAAAAGGAGGGTAGTCTCGGTTGCCGAGAAAGACGATCGAGAAGATCGATCCTTCTGACAACATAGTTAATAAATAGATAATGTGGTCATTATATCTTTACTGTTAAAAAAGACACAAAGAGCTGGAGTAACTCCGTGGGTCAGGCAGCATCCCTGGAGGACATGGATGGGTGACATTTGGGGTTGGGATCCTTCTTCAAACTGACCCACTGATTTAATCCAGAATGTTATGTATTTTCTTTGTTAACCAGCATCTGCAGTTCCTTGTTTCCATATCTTTACTGTTTGTTGGACCTTATTATGTGCAAATTCTCTGTAGCGTGTTGCTGCTACAGATGGCCTTGGAGGGCAAGTCATTAGGTATTGTTAAGGTGGAGATGAACATACTTATCAGGTGATGGTGCCAAGCATTATGGGGAGAAGGCAGGAGAATGGAGTTGAGTGAGGAAGACAAATCAGCCATGATTGAATGGTGGAGTAGACTCAATGGACTGAATGACCTACTACTGCTCCTATGACATAAACTTATGAACTCCATTTTAAAAGTTTCAGGTTGAGCACTTCACGACATTATGAGCTCAAAAAACTATCTAGATGCAATTTTTTTTCATAAGACCAGCATTTCATGGTGGTAGGCAGAACTCCAGTACCAAACCTGAAGGGACTTTAACCTGAATCATTAACACTGTTTTATTTCAGATTTCCAGCATGTGCATTCATTTTCAATGGTAAGCCTTCTGTTCCTGGCAATCTTGAATTATGCTCGTAGCACTGCAGGTGGAAACTTCTGTGTAATTAGGATGATCAGCAGAAATTGAGAAGCATGCAGAGTTCCAAAAGGCACAAAAGCTGCTAAAGTGTTGGTCTTCTCAAATGTAATGAAACTATTTAGTAATTCTGTCACCTCACCAGTAAAAACACTTTCAAGTACATTATGCTATTGACAAAAGGGCGTGCGTGCGCAGTCAGGATATGAGTGGGTATCAGGGCCACATAATAATAAACACAACATTGGTAGAGCAGCTGCCTCACAGTGATGGAGATCTGGGTTCAACTCTGACCTCGGGTACTGTCTGTGTGGAGTTTGTACGGTCTCCCTGTGGCCGCGTGGGTTTTCTCTGGATGCTCCAGTTTCCTCCACACTCCAAAGCCGTACAGGTTTGTAGGTTAATTAGCTTCTGTGAATTGTATATTGTCCCTAGTGTGTAGGATAGTGCTGGTGCATGGGGTGCTCACTGGTCAGCATGCACTCGGTGGGCCGAACGGCCTGTTTCCACGCTGTATGTCTGAAGTCGAAAGTCTGATGTCTAGTGTTGTGTAGTGTTCAGGAACTTGATCGTTGTTGGGAATAAGATATTCTTGAACCTTGAGGTCGTTTTTCAGACTCCTATATTTTCTTCCTGGTGGTAGGAGTGAAATGAGGTTGTGGTCAGGGTGGTGTTGGACCTAGATGATGCTGGTTGCCTTTTTAAGTTGCTTCTGCAGTGATGGTTATTGAGAAGGAAGGAAGAAAGTAGGGGTTGTGTTTCCTTTTTGCCTTTACGTAGCCTTCTCTACTTATGGCAGGAACTGACCCTCGATCATGTTCTGAAAGGTCATAGTATTGTCCAAACATGCCATAGAGAAAGAGAGTTACCCATGTCAACATATCCAGGAATTTTTCTTGCTGTCAACACACCTAAATTCTTTATATGTGGGAAAGAACTGCAGATGCTGGTTTAAATTGAAGATAGACAGAAAATGCTGGAGTAACTCAGCGAGACAGGCAGCATTGCTGGAGAGAAGGAACGGGTGACATTTTGGGTCTCACCCATTCCTTCTCTCCAGAGATGCTGCCTGCCCTGCTGAGATACTACAACGTTTTGTGTCTATTTTAGCACCTGAATTCCTCACCCTGGATCCATATTTAATGTCTAGTCAGGACCACTGGAGATGGTTATCTGCTTCTGAAGTGTAGAAAATGGGCTTTAATCTAGCGGGTTATGGCTGTGAGGGATTATTAAATAAGCGGAAGAAATACCAAGACGCCTATCATTTTGAGCGGCAGATGCCACTAAAATAGTAAGATTAAACGAGAACTTACCAGTTTGAAGTTTGATCTGTATATTATGAGGAGTTACGATGAGGGATTACGTGAAGAACCCATTCAGCACGCATGCGCGGCATACTTCAAAGCAGCGGTGTGGAATCACAGATAGACACAGTTATTGAAGTAAACATAGTAAAGATAAGGAGACATCAGTTTATGAATTTGACCCATATTATTGAGGGTGGGAGCGGAGGGCACGTAATCCCTCATCATAACTCCTCATAAAATACAGATCAAACTTCAAACTGGTAAATTCTCGTTTAATCTTACTATTTTACTTCGGAGTCACGTGAGTGATTCCGTGAAGATTTCAAAGCTCTGTGATTTCAAACCGTGTAACAGTTATTACTACATCACTGCCGAAGTCTTTGAGGGAGGAAGTGTGTTATCGTAACCAACCAATGAATCTGTTTGTAGAAAAACACAATGGTATTTTAACAATAACAACAAAGAAATTAAATTACTCCCCTGGGCTTAAATTAAATATTTGCAGTCTGTAAAATCTTTCCTGCAAATAAAACAGGTTTTGCCAACGGCTTATTATAAAATTTCTGAACGGTCTTTCCCCCCACCATCCTACTGTAGCCAGGATGTGGTTTATAGGCACGTCCATTTTTTTAGTCGTCGACGTGGATGCTGCCCTGGTGGAATGAAATTTGTACATGTTAGTTTTTATCCCAGCAGCTTTTAGCACCTGCTTGAGCCATCTCGAAATGGCTCGTCACCTGACCATAAGGTTTTATATGACTGACCCACAAGGCTTTTCATCTCCCTCAAATATTTTGGTTGTGTCTATGTAGGATAATAGGGTCATGGCACATAACCGTGTTTCTAGCGGGTAAGCCCGAAATTCCACGACTGGATTAGGTGTTCCTGGTCTGCTCTGTTTGATCATTCCCTGGATAACGACAGAGATCTGGACAGAGAGCTGTGAGCATGGTGTCCAGTCGCAACAGGTGTAGTAACTGGACCCTCTGTGCAGATACAAGTGCCATCAACATGAGTGTTTTGAGCATAGATTGTTCCAGGTTGAGGGATCTGGCTGGTGGCCATCCCCTGAGGTATGTCAGGACCACACTGACATCCCATATATGGGTGTACCTTGATCTAGGGGGTTAGAGTTGTAAATACCCTTCATTAGTTTGACCACCAGCTGGTGGGACCCCATGGCCTGTTGTCCTGGAGCTGGTTTTAAATAGACAGGCAGGGCAATTCTAGCTGTGTTGATGGCTCTGTAGCTGAGTCCTTCATCATGGTGAAGGTTCGCCAGGAATTCCAGTACGTTGGTAACTGTAGCGGTTGAGTAGGTGGTCCCTGTATCCAAGCAGTACTTCTCCCATTTTCTGATGCTGGACAAGTGCTGTTTTTTAGTGGATGTTCGGAGGGATGCTGACATGGTGTCGACGGTTTGTTATGATAATCCCAGTCCCAGAAGTGGTTTGTGCAGAATCTGCAACCCAGGAGTTTGATTTTTTCATGGCACGGGTGGCTTGTGCCCGACACTGGGTGTTAACAACTCTGGGTCACTGGGGAATACCATCGGAGTTTCAACAACCATGTCATGGAGTATTGGGAACCATGGCTGTGTAGGCCAGTCGGGTACTATCAAAATACCTGAAGCAGAGTCCATTTGTACTGTGCGTAGTCCCCGACTGATGAGGCAGAAGGGAGGAAATGCATAGAAGAAGAATTTCCCCAATCCAGCGCGAACGCATCTACCGCTGCTGCCTCAGGGTCTGGTTCCCAAGCGACTTACATAGGTACCTGGTGATTTAGCCTCGATGCAAATAAATCGATATCTGGCGTGCCATATTGCTTGATAACTTTTGTGAAAATTTTGTTTTGGGTTTTAACATCCATTCGATGTTGTCATTAAATTTACGTGACCTGGTGTCTGCCACTGTATTTAGCTTACCTGGCAGGTAAGTTACTGATAGCCAAATATGTCTTTGGACACACCATTGCCAAATTGGTTGACCAACTTGTCGCATGATACCGATTTTATGCCGCCCATATGGTTAATGTAGGCCACCACCGTAGTAT
Source organism: Amblyraja radiata (assembly GCF_010909765.2). Taxonomy (NCBI): domain Eukaryota; kingdom Metazoa; phylum Chordata; class Chondrichthyes; order Rajiformes; family Rajidae; genus Amblyraja; species Amblyraja radiata. The sequence continues at coordinate 13,133,992 of NC_045977.1, forward strand.
TATCTATTTATAACCGTACATGCAAGTGATGCATATTTATGCATATGCTTTTAAACCATAAAAGTCACCCAACATCTCTAGATAATTAATGCCCAGTGTAAGTGGTAACGATGATTCTGGGTTAGTCCATCTACTACTTGTGCTGGATATAGAGTTAGTTGCTCCCCAGTCTTGAGCACTGGCATCTGTTTGGATAACTGACGTAGGGTTAGTGATGATAATAGGCTGAAACTATGTCAAACGTTTTTTGCCCACCACTGTAGTTCTGATATTACTTCAGTGGGTAACTTCATGAAACGATCATAATGACCTGTATGGTAAGCGTAGGTTGGGCGATCGTTTCGCCGAACACCTCCGCTCAGTCCGCAATAACCTACCTGAACTCCCGGTGGCTCAGCACTTCAACTCCCCCTCCCATTCCCAATCCGACCCCTCTGTCCTGGGTCTCCTCCATTGCCAGAGTGAGCAACAGCGGAAATTGGAGGAACAGCACCTCATACTCCGTCTGGGGACCTTGCGTCCGCATGGCATTAACATTGAATTCTCCCAATTTTGCTAGCCCTTGCTGTCTCCTCCCCTTCCTTAACCCTCTAGCTGTCTCCTCCCACCCTCCTATCCGCCCGCCCTCGGGCTCCTCCCCCTCCTCCCCCTCCTCCCCCTCCTCCCCCTCCTCCCCCTCCTCCCCCTCCTCCCCTTTTCCTTCTTTCTCCCACCCCCCATCAGTCTGAAGAAGGGTTTCGGCCCGAAACGTCGCCTATTTCCTTCGCTCCATAGATGCTGCTGCACCCGCTGAGTTTCCCCAGCAATTTTGTGTACCACCCATAATGACCTGTATGTCGTTTTTGGTACAAAGGTCCGAATTATGTAGCCGGAAATGCTGCTACCATTTCCCCAATTACTCTGTTACTTGTCGAGTAGTTGGTAGTTTGTTGACCATTAAATTGTTGCATGATTGTGCCAATTCAACTATGTTGTCTCTTGGCAATGTTACAGTCACGTAGACTGAATTAATTGTGGAGCCCAAGTAGTCCATGATAGAGGATGGCTTCAACTTAGATTTATCTGGATGTAAGACAACCCCAGGGTTTTGAATAACTGTTTGGTAGCTGAACAGCTAACTTAGTCAAATTCATGGTCTTGCCTACCATTTAGGATATCATCAAGATATGCCATGACAATATGTTGTTGTCTTCTGAATATTGCCAGAGCTGGTTTTAGTGTCTTGGTGACACTCTTGGGCTGATGTGAACCCATTGGGTAACGCTTTAAACTGCTATAGCTGCCCCATCCAGGTAAATTTCAGGTATCTGCGATGATCCTTGTGAATGGTACTAAATAGTAAACATCTTTAAGATGAATGCTTGCCATGAAGTATCCTTTGGAATTTAGTTGTTTGGCAGTAGCAACCGGTTCCATTTTGAAATGTATATACTTAACAAACATATTTAGTGAAGTTAAGTCAATGATGATGCGACATCCACCATCTTTTTTGGGTTTAGTGAATATATTTGATACGAATTGCAAGGGTTCAGGTTTTCCCATGATACCCTTTGTAATTATTCTCACCAGTTCAGCTTGTCCCTCTTGTTTCTTTAACGGAGAGGGGAAAAATACCCTCTGGGGTGAATGTTGACCTGGTGGCAATTTCTCTAGTATGAATTGTATTTGTATTCACTAATGCCATTGAGTATATACTGATCACTCATGATAGACTCCCATGTGTTAGTATTACTCAATATACTGGTAGGAACCAGGCCCACCTACCTCCATGGTTATGGGTATTCTTCTGTTTCCTGCCGGTCCAACGAGTGTTGCACGTCGTCTGACGTGGCGGTGACGTTGGGGGGTGGCACATTTTCCATGGGGTCCGCTCTGGGCCCTGGTCTAAAGAAGACTTTCGTTGATAGAATGCGGACCCCGAGCTTTCATCAGTCCGATATGGTAGACGTCGACTGATGGATGCGATGGGGTGCTGCTGCGTAGGAATTACTGTTTTTGGTTACTCGTCCCAGCCCTGCCCTCATGAGCCGAAAGTTTTGTAAAACCTCTTGCATGTCCTTCATATGCTTTGTGAGGTTTTTGCCAAAGAGCAGTGGGTCTGGCTCAGTGGCTGGGGTATGCACAACCCCACAATGTAGGATTTTATGGCAGGTCTTATGACTTGTTTACGAAGGTTGTGGTCATCTCCGTATTTGTCCATGGAACGAGGAAAAAACGATGTGATGGCTGTCGTCAGGCTTTTAACGGCCTCCTGCACGTGGGGTTTCCACGTAGCTGTCCACCACACCTAGCAGCTCTTCCTGTTCCTGCACCCCTTGCATACTCCCGAGATCTTCAGCCATTGCCCCTGTTCTTGACCAGCCCAGTCCTGGTCACCAAAGCTATCCTCTGGAAAGGAGGAAGCAATGGACAGTGCACAAGGCACTGTGGAGGGAGTGCCTGACCCCCCTCTGCGAGAGCGCCCCTCCTGGGGTGCACCTCGCTGGAGCTCCTGCTCCAAGAGCCGCTCCAGGCGGCTCAGGCGGCTGTCTCTCTCCCGCCTGGGTGGAGAGACGTCCCCGTCCGATAAGCCGGAGCCACCGGCCGGACGCCTCTTCCTTGGCTTTACATCCAGCCCGCTGCTCAGGCGCTAGCGGGCTGGGCTCGGTGCGGTGTCGTGATAGCGGAGCGCCGGGTAAGTGATCCTACCGCCTTGATGCTGCCCCCCAGATGGAACGCTCCACCGTGGAGTCGAGCGGGGGACAGGTCTGTTCTGATGCTACCCCCCCCCAGATGGACGCTCCTCCGTGGAGTCGAGCGGGGAACAGGTTTGTTGTAGAGCCTTTCTTCTCTGCCAGACAGCAGACCCTGTGAAAGAAAAAGCCGATGTCAGCTTACCTGACGGTCCGTTCTTTCACCTCCATAGCGGGAGCGCCTGACTCCCGCTGTGCCGCTGGTGCTCTGCTGGACGTAATGCCGCGCATGCGTGCTGAACGGATTCTTCACGGAATCACTCACGTGACTCCGAAGTAAAATCAACCTCGATGAACTTTAATATTTACTCTAAAAGAAAGATGTATAATGTAGCAGTTTTATAAGGACCATCATTCAAGACTGACTTGCCAAAGTAAAATCAGGATAGTTACATAGAATTTTATGCAGCCATATTTTAATAAAAGTTAATGCTAAATAAATTGATGCAGAATAATCATATGAAATATTGAAGATAAGGTATCATATCTACTGAAATTATAATGGATTTAGTTTTGTTTAATCTGTGACCTTGGTGTGGAACTCTATCTCACTCAATTACATCAGCATGCGATGGGAATGGAGTGTAAAAGGAATTATTTATTTAAAGAAAAAAATAACTGCAATATGAATGGACTAGTGATGAGGTGGGATATAAATGTCAATGCTTTTGGCTGGGCTTGCAACTGGGGAGTGGCATGTTGGGCAGGTTGGTATAGGAAGGGAAGGAGGAAAGATTTTGGTGACACAGAGAGGTAAGCTTTTGTCTCTCACCAGTCTCCCATCCCCAGTATATTGTCTTCCCATAAAAGTTCCTCTGTCCAGTTTATCAACACAGCAACATTATAGTGGCAGGATCATCAGCCTTAGCATAGTTGATGGAGGAATAGGCAGAATAATACAGAGAACTCTGTAAGGGCGGCATGGTGGCGCAGGGTTATAGTTGTTGCCTCACAGCGCCAGAGACCAGGGTTCGTTCCTGACTATGGGTGCCATCCGTGTGGAGTTTGTACGTTCTCCCTGTGACCTTGTGTGTTTTCTCCGGGTGCTCTAGTTTCCTGCCACACACCAAAGATGTTCACGTTTGTAGGTTATTTGGCTTCTGTAAATTGTCCGTTGTGTGTAGGATCATGCTAGTGGATAGGGTGATCACTGGTTGGCATGCACTCAGTAGGCTGAAGTGCCTGTTTCCACATTGTACCTTTAAAGCCTAAAGTAAAGTCTAAAATACCAGTTGATCAGGGTGATTGCTGGGCCTGTTTCAGATTCAGATTCAGATTCAGATTCAGATTCAACTTTAATTGTCATTGTCCGTGTACAGTACAGAGACAACGAAATGCATTTAGCATCTCCCTGGAAGAGCGACATAGCATATGATTTGAATAAATATTTACATTAGCATATATACAGACATAGTGTTTTTCCTGTGGGAGGAGTGTCCGGGGGGGGGGGGGGGGGGGGGGGGGGGTGATTGGCAGTCACCGAGGTACGTTGTTGAGTAGAATGACAGCCGCTGGGAAGAAGCTGTTCCTGGACCTGCTGGTCCGGCAACGGAGAGACCTGTAGCGCCTCCCGGATGGTAGGAGGGTAAACAGTCCATGGTTGGGGTGAGAGCAGTCCTTGGCGATGCTGAGCGCCCTCCGCAGACAACGCTTGCTTTGGACAGACTCAATGGAGGGGAGCGAGGAACCGGTGATGCGTTGGGCAATTTTCACCACCCTCTGCAATGCCTTCCGGTCGGAGACAGAGCAGTTGCCATACCATACTGTGATACAGTTGGTAAGGATGCTCTCGATGGTGCAGCGGTAGAAGTTCACCAGGATCTGAGGAGACAGATGGACCTTCTTCAGTCTCCTCAGGAAGAAGAGACGCTGGTGAGCCTTCTTGATCAGAGTTGAGGTATTGTGGGTCCAAGAGAGGTCATCGGAGATGTTAACACCCAGGAACCTGAAGCTAGAAACACGTTCCACCTCCGTCCCGTTAATGTGGATGGGGGTGTGCGTGCCGCCCCTGGACTTCCTGAAGTCTACAATGAGCTCCTTGGTCTTCTTGGAGTTAAGGGCCAGGTTGTTGTCAGCGCACCATGCTGCTAAGTGCTGGACCTCCTCCCTATAGGCCGACTCATCGTTGTTGTTGTATCTCCAAAGTAAACGTTGGAGCATTTCAACCTGAATTCTTTTTTCTGTGTTTTCTCTGCACATTTATCTTCCCCTTCTTCAAGTAAGCCAGTATTTCATGCGGCTTTTGTTAACAAACAATTCCCGTGCTGCGTTGGAGGAGCCCCACGCTTCAGATATTAAAGTTTAGTAGTCTTTCAATAAATATTCATATCTAAGCAGATGATTCACCCAGATCCCAAAACGATTTCAAAGAATGCTCCATTATCTTGTCTTTAGGATGGAAAAGGAGGGGGCGGCGTTTGCTAAAAAAGTGTGCAATCCTGTATATTAGAAGAAATAGAAGCAGTGGCACAAAAATCCTCCATGCCCTTTGTTTTATTTCCAGAGTCCTTCACCGCTGAACCTATACTACACCACATCAATATCATATCAATCTTAAAAATAGTTTTCTACCAATTAGAATGACTCCTCATGAGATGATATCAGGAGCTTGAGCAAGCCAGGGTGTAATTTAGAATAGCGGTTAGTGTATCAGACTGCCTCTGCTTTCAGAGTGACTTCCACTTTGTTCACCGCCTGCTCTTCTATATCTGACTCACTTCTATATCTAAGACATTTCTCTCTGATTCAAGTAGTGGTGCTTTATATCTTCACGCCAGGATTACACCACATCATTAGCCCAGATTTTCAACAGAAGACTGCGTCATTGGGGCAGATTCCATCTTTCATATGAAATGCACTAGATACAACGAAAATGCTATGATAAAGTAAAGCATGTAGTTCTCCTGGTTTCATGATGGCAAATGTCAAGATACAGGTCAAGATCTGCCAGTTCTGACTCGAAAAGTCACCTGTCCCTTTTCTCCAGAGATGCTGCCTGACCTGCTGAGTTGCTCCAACATTTTGTGTCTATCTTCGGTATAAACCAGCATCTGCAGTTCCTTCCGACACATTTAATCTGTCAACCCTTACCAGCATAAAATGACAAATTGGCCTGTGACCGTAAATGTTGTTTGACAAACTCGGCTCTGTGTATGAGTTGTATTTTCTTTGTATCATTATAGTAATCAATGCTGCAACCACATTTTTCATTGTGAAGCTCTGGGAAATTTTGACCAAGAAATTTTCCGAGGATGTTGCCAGGACTCGAGGGTCTGAGCTACAGGGAGAAGTTGAGTAGGCTGGGACTCTATTCCTTGGAGCGCAGGAGGATAAGGGTTAATCATATAGAGGTGTAGAAAATCATGAGAGGAATAGATCTGGCAGATGCGCACAGTCCCTTGCGCAGAGTGGGTGAATTGAGGACCGGAGGACATAGGTTCAAGGTCAAGGGGAAAAGATTAAATAGGAATCTGAGGGGTAACATTTTCACACAAAGGGCGTGCGTCTATGGAACAAGCTGCCAGAGGAGGTAGTTGAGGCAGGGACTATTGCAGTGTTTAAGAATAAATTAGATGGGTACATGGATAGGACAGGTTTATAGGGATATGGGACAAACGCAGGCAGGTGGGACCAGTGTAGCTGGGACATATTGGCCGATGTGGGCAAGTTGGGCCAAAGGGTCTGTTCCCACACTGTTTCACTCTGTGACTCTATGACCCGTACTGATCAAATCATAGTTTAACAGCGTGGAAGCAGGCCCTTCGGCCCAACTTGCCCATACCGGCACTACACACTTAATCTGCAAAAGTTCCTTTGCAAAGTACCAACGTGTCTGCATTACTGGACCACTTGTAAACCTGGATACACATCAACCGAGCCTTAGTTTAGTTTAGCTTAGAGCTTAGAGATACAGCGCAGTAACAGCCCTTCAGCCCACCGAGTCCGCACTGACGAGCAATCCCCACATGCTAACATTGTCCTACATGCACAAGAAACAATTTACAATTTTACCAAGCCAATTAGCCAGCAAACCTGTACGTCTTTGGAGTGTGGGAGGAAACCGGAGTACCCGGAGAAAACCCACGCAGTTCACGGGGAGAACGTTCAAACAGCATCTGTAGTCAGGATCGAACCCGGGTCTCTGACATTGTGAGGCAGCAAATCTACCGATGCGTCATGGATACAGACTGTAATATTGTGTCACTCACCAACACCTGTCCACCTCTCCCAACTGCCGACCAATTCATGTGCGAGAGAAAAATATAGGGAGAAAATACATGGGGAATGAGTCTGCTGGGATTGCACAGAAAACTGGCATAAACCCCACGGGCCAAATGTCCTCCTTCTATGTCAAAAAAATATGAAGTTTGAAATGCTACTGTCTCTTTTTTTTCTCAAGACATTCTTAGTATACAAAAACATGAGAGGAATAGATCGGGTAGATGCACAGAATCTCTTGCCCGGAGTAGGGCAATCAAGAACTGCAGGACATAGATTTAAGGTAAGGAACTTGAGTAGGAACTTGAGGGGTAACTTTTTCACACAAAGGGTGGTGGGTGTATGGAATGAGCTGCCAGAGGAGGAAGTTGAGGCAGGTACTATTGCGACGTTTAAGAAGCATTTAGACAGGTATAAGGACAGGACAGTTTTAGAGAGATAGGGGCCAAACGCAGGCAGGCTGGACTAGTGTAGTAGGGACATGTGGGCAAGTTGGGCAGAAGGCCTGTTTCCAAGCTGAAAGACCATAGGACTTTTCTTCACATGACACATTTACATAGGCATCACTCTCATCATACTCCTCTGGAGTTTGACAAGCTATGCCTTGAACTCATCAATGTGGGTGTAGACTCAAAACAGGTCCTAAGAGGGATCATTTTACTGACAGTAGACTATCAGCAGATAGATTACATAACTTTCCCAGAGGACCATTATAACTGCACTCATTCCTCCCTGACAGCAACTAAATAGTTCACCAAGCACAATTTTATCTCTGTTTGCTTTGTTGTTTATCTTCTCCTAGCTAACGATGATTTATTCTGCATGTTCCTTGATCTCCATCCCCTTTTCACACTCCACTTCCTTATCTATGTATCTCCATCTCCCCTGACATCAGTCTGAAGAAGGGTATCGACCCAAAACGTCACCCATTCCTTCTCTCCAGAGATGCTGCCTGTCCTGCTGAGTTACTCCAGCATTTTACATAGAAACATGGAAATATAGAAAATAGTGAGATTAAACGAGAATTTATCAGTTTGAAGTTTGATCTTTATTTTATGGATAATGTATATACATGTATATATACATGTATATATACATGTATCTATGTATATATGTATATATACACATTATACATGCTGTGTATGATGCCTGGACTTGTTTCCACGGCATGAAATCACAGAGCTTTAAAATCTTCACGTAGTCACTCACATGACTCCGAAGTAAAATAGTGAGATTAAACGAGAATTTACCAGTTTGAAGTTTGATCTTTATTTTATGAGGAGTAACATTGAGGGATTACGTGAAGAACCCGCCAGTACGCATGCGTGTCAATCTTCAAAGCAGCGGTGTGAAATCACAGATAACAGTAAATGAACTGAACATAGTAAGATTAGAGAAATAGGATACCAGTTGAACTTTATGATCGAGGGTGGGCGTGGAGGGCACGTAATCCCTCAACGTTACTCCTCATAAAATAAAGATCAAACTTCAAACTGGTAAGTTCTCGTTTAATCTCACTATTTTACTTCGGAGTCATGTGAGTGACTACGTGAAGATTTTAAAGCTCTGTGATTTCATGCCGTGGAAACGAGTCCAGGCATCATACACAGCATAAGTGGGCCAATGATGAGTGAACATTAATATAGCATTCAGATATGACATAGATATAGACATGTTGATGCTATTAATGAACAATAGTGGGAATCGTAACCTCCCTCAACCTGGAAGAAGGTATGAACCATACCTAACATAGAGTTGGCAAATACCCCCGATCTGGCAATAGGTTTATTCTGAATATTTGTACAGATTAATAGTTTAACCATCCTGCAGCCGCTAGGATGTGGTCCATAAGCCTGCTGCTGAGGTATAGCGGTCCTGGTAGAGTGGGACTCAATTTCAATGTACACTCCTGTATATGCCAGACCCATTTAACCCTCTAGAGAAGATTTGTAGTGATTCCTTCTAACAAGGTTTTATGTAACTAACTATATTGCTAGTCAGAGTCTATGAGGCTCTTAGGGACCTTGACATACTGGTGTAGATGTGTGTTCACACGCAACCCAAGGTCCATGGGATATGCAACATCTAGTTTGGTCTGTGTCCCTGTGTACTCTGCTTGACTAATCATAAACAAAACATGTTATTATAGCCCGCAGATATGATCATTCTATCCAGTGTAGCAATGACTGGACCCGTAGCGCTGTACTCAATGCTATGGCATAACCACTAGTACGTGAGTTTGACCAGGACAGGGATGTTGCTGGTGCCTATCGGCGAAGTGACGTAGCACAATGTTAACAACCCATATCTCTGTGTCCCTAGGCCTAGGAGGTTTTTAGTTGACAATACCCTTCATAATCTAGACGTCAGAGGGTGAGACCGGAAAGAGTGGTTTATATTCTCCGCAGCCAAATGATGAGGAGGTACTTCAGGCACAGTAAATGGAATTTTAACTTGATGTTATGATCCCATAAAACTGAATTTTAATGTGTCAGTCATCCGTGCCGAGTTAAACGTAAAGTAGAATAAACAATACTTCCCATCTCCTATTCGGTTTGTTGCTATTTGGTGCTATCCCTGCAATCTGCAGTGGGTACTCCTAATGCTTATGGTTAGACAACCCGAGCCGCTGGAAACGGTCTCTCAGAGTCTGTAAGTCTATGAATTGATTATATAATGCAGAGGATGGTTTCAACATCATAACTGAACCAGCATCTTTTTTATCCGGAAATAACCATGTGAGGTTTTATGCTCATTCCCCACATCAGCGGGAATCATGGGTATATAACCCAGGAAGGGACTATGAAACCTGGAAGCGGGGATCTTGCTGAGTTTTGCAAGACCCATCTATTGAGGTCAAATGGAGGAAGACATAAAGAACATTCCTCCCTTGTGTAGCGAGAATGCACCCTTTGCCACTAATATGCCTTGTATTTTTTGCAACTGTTGATTGAGCCTGGATGCAAGCATCTCAATCGTTAGTGTTCCATCGATCCACAATGTTATTAAATGCTTTGTGATCACACATTCATTCTGTGTTGCCATTGATTTTGCATGATAATACACCAGTGCTAAATGCGGTTAGGTAAAACTATCACCGGATACTTTGATTTGATTGTACATTTGTGATTAACATATACCACCACCAAAGTGTATCACCTTGGACTTGTGCATGCAGGTTATGCATATCCACATGCCCTTTAATGCACATAATGCACCTTGTGTCCATTGGCAGTTGATACCATAACTAAACACTTGATAACTCATGCTAATCCCATCTGCCTCCGTAACTAGAGATGGTATTAGTAGATTTCCCATCTTTGGGCAATAGCATCAGTTTGGAAATGACTGAAGATTTACAGATGAGAGGTTTTTAGTGGAGCAACGCTGAATACTGTTCGTCCATCATTGTGACTTTGTTAGTTTCAGCTGAGAATAGCAGAGGTCTAATCTTTTGTCTCAGAGCTAATCCCAGACAAATAAATGGTTTGATTGTATCCAAATAATCAATAGTTTCAGTTGGTATCAACTTAATTTGAATTTAACTAGACGGGTGAGAACCTCAATTTCTCTAATATAGCTATGTCGCTGATAAGGCTAATTTAGTAAAATACAGTATGTTCAATATCATCCAGATTGGCCAAGCCACTTATTTGTTAGCTCTGTGCAGTCGAAGCACTGATTGTAGTGATTTAGTAATAATCTGGAAACTGAAGTTAGCCCATTTTGCAACGCTACTGAGTGTATCATTGCCTCATCCAGTTAAATTTCAAATATCTTCTGTGAAAGGAAATGATCACATGGAAGTTATTCAGAAATGTCTATACTGCACATGCGGGTTGAGGCTGTTGACATTGATCAGTCCACATCCCATATTGTGAGCCTGCCTTGAAAGGCAAACTCCACCATACCTGTTGTGCAGTATAAACTAATCTTATGTTATCCCAAACCAGTGTAAATATTCAAACCAGTTTAAGTATTACCAACTTGTATCCGTGACGGGAGACGTCATCGATGTGGCTCCATACCTTTATCCGAATGGGAGGACTTATGCAACCCAACCCAGGAGCTGCCTGAAGCATGTGTGCTTGATTTTGCATTTCTGCTCCTGGGAGGTAGAGGAGCTCAAGTACGGGGTTGCCGCATCTTCCAGGAAGGCCGTTCTGGGCTACGGCCTAAAAAAGACCTTTGTTCTGGTTGTACGACCTCAAGCTTTCACCAGCTTCAGTGCCTCGTGGTTTGCTGGTGGGTGCGTAGGGGTGCTGCCGCTGGAGATGTGAGGTCTTGTGTGATGATGTGGCCTTCCTGAGCCCGATGGCCCTCGTCGAGCTCCTGCTACTGGTTGTGTTGTTCCTGCACCCCCTGCACACTTGTGGTATCTTCAGCCAAACCCCTGTCTTCATAGTCAGCCCAGAAGTGACTCCTAATGCTCCCCTCTGTCGAGGGAGATGCATTATGCAGCCCTCAATAAGGTGCTGCATTGGGCGTCTTAGGGCCCCATGGTGACTAAACTCCATATACCAGAGCATGTCACATTGGAGCTTCTGCTCCATCAACCGCTCCATGCGGGATATGCGATCACAGTTGCTCCCGCCGGCAGTGAGTCTTCACAGCCCGACTCGTCCGAGTCTTCGGCCTGTCCGACTTCTGCTTGGCCTTCCCACCAGTCTGTGGTGTTGATTCCGACTGTGCAGGTGCAGGTCGGAGACTGCTGATCAATAGCGATCCAGGTGCAGTCTACCGCTGCTGACTGCCCGCAATTCCGCGGTCCTCCGCAGTCAGTCTGGATGTGGTCCATTCCTGTAACATATTCTCACAAAATAGCACAAAACGACCTTCGAGTAAGGAATTTACCTGCATGTCCTTTTTAAACTTTCTGCTGCAGGGGCAAAGCTCCTCCCGAGCCTGGTCTCGTGGTCGTGGTTTGTTACAGCTGGGGTTCCCTCTGTGGTCCTTGTAGAAAGGCTTCCTTTGCGGGTATTTCTCCCCCGAGCTTTCTCTCCACGGTCCCTTATAGCAGGGCTTCTCCGCAATGTTCTCCAGTCGGGGCTTCCATCCCCCCTCCCCCCCACCCAATCTGGGTATCGCCGCAGTAACTGCAGCCGGGATATCTCCGCGGTCCCTATAAAAGGAATAGCCGCGATACAAAGTTGGGGGGGGGTATCCTGCTTCGGGGGGTGGGGGGTATATGAAGCCGCTGGTTTTATTGCCAGCGGCTCAGTAGCGACTTACCGCCATCCGCTCCTCACATCCCCGGTCTACGGAGCGGGTTGTCCAGGTGCCTCCAGCTCCAATATGAAGCCGCTGGCTCCACCGCCAGTGGCTCGAAGGCGAATCCACCGCCGCCCACTCCCCGTGTTCCGCGGTCTCCGGAGCGGTTTTCCAGGTGCTCCTGACACCAATATGAAGCCGCTGGCTCCACCACCAGCGGCTCGAAGGTGAATCCACCGTCGCTCGCTACCCGCATTCCGCGGTCTTCCGAGCGCCTAGGTCCGTGGGCAGGATACCCCGTGACCGGGGTTCCCTGAAGTTCGTGACTGGGGTCTCCCCTCCGTCCCGACTTTGCCCCGGACTTTTAGCAGGACCTCAAAGTAGGTGTTCCTGCAAGAAGTTTTAAACCTGAAAAGTTTTTTAAAAACTTACCTCAGGTCTGTTGCTGGCAGGAGAATCACGTCCACCCTGCCAGTCGTCACGCAATGCGATAGATGATATGATACGCATGCGTACTGGCGGGTTCTTCACGTAGTCACTCACGTGACTCCGAAGTAAAATAGGTGCAGGAGGAGGCCATTTGGCCCTTCGAGCCAGCACCTCCATACGTTGTGATCATGGCAGATCATCCACAATCAGTAACCAGTACCAGCCTTCTCCACTTATCCCTTGATTCCGCTAGCCCCTAGAGCTCTATCTAACTATCTTTAAATTCATTCAATGAATTGGCCTCCACTGCTGTGGCAGAGAATTCCACAAATTCACAACTCTCTGGGTGAAAAAGATTTTTCTCATCTCAGTTTTAATTGGCCTCCCCTTTATTCTTAGACTGTGTCCCCTGGTTCTGGACTCCACCCACATTGGGAACATTTTTCCTGCATCTAGCTTGTCTAGTCCTTTTATAATTTTATACATTTCTATAAGATTCCTCTCATCCTTTTAAATCTCAGTGAATACAAGCCCAGTCTTTCCAATCTTTCCTCATAAGAGAGTCCCGCCATCCCGGGACTTGTGAACCTACGCTGCACTGCCTCAATAGCAAGGATGTCCTTCCTCAAATTAGGAGACTAAAACTGCACACAATACTCCAGATGTGGTCTCACCAGAGCCCTGTACAACTTCAGAAGAACCTCTTTACTCCTATACTTCAATCCTTTTGTTATGAAGGCCAACATTCCATTAGCTTTCATCACTGCCTGCTGTACCTGCACGCCAACTTACAATGAATAGCGTACAAGGACACCCAGGTCTCGCTGCACCTCTCCCTTACCTAACCTAACCCATTGAGATAATAATCTGCCCCCTTGTTTTTGCCGCCAAAGTGGATAACCTCACATTTATCTATATTATACTGCATCTGCCACGCATCTGCCCACTCACTCAACCTGTCCAGGTCACACTGCAACCTCCTAACATCCTCTTCAAAGTTCACACTGCCACCCAGCTTTGTGTCATCCGCAAACTTGCTAGTGTTGCTCCTAATTCCCTCTTCCAAATCATTAATATATATGGTAAACAGTTGCGGCCCCAACACCGAGCATTGCGGCACTCCACTCGCCACTGCCTGCCATTCTGAAAAGGACCCGTTCACTCCTACACTTTTCTTCCTGTCTGCCAACCAATTTTCTATCCATGTCAACACCCTGCCCCTAATACCATGTGCTCTAATTTTAGTCACCAGTCTCCCATGCGGCACCTTATCAATGCTTTCTGAAAGTCTAGATACACTACATACAGTCCCTATGTCACCCCTCGCAAGGGACTGAATTTCATCCCTCACCAACAGAACTACCCCACCTCCTCTGCCCACCTGCCTGTCCTTTCTATAGGACATATAACCCAGAATATTCAGTTGCCAGTCCTGATCCTCCTGCAGGCATGTCTCTGTAATCCCCACAATGTCATATCTACCAATCTCTAACTGAGCCTCAAGCTTATCCACTTTACTTCTTATACATTGCGCATTCATATATAATACTTTTACTCCATTACTCACCTCACCTTTCACATCGAATCCTATTTCACTTGGCCATACTATCGTATCCCTTTGTGAGTTTTCTGTCCCGTTAATTCTGGTGTCTTTCTTAACCTTTCCTATACTCTCTTTCCCTTTAACCCCCATCCTTGTATTTCCAATTTGTCTCCATCAACCCTCCACCCCCCCACCTCTCCCTCCCCAATATTTAGTTTAAACCCACCCGTGTAGCACCAGTGTCTATCTAGGAGTTTACCTTCACTGCCTCAAATACTTTTGCAGCTTAGGAGCAATTTGTTTGCGTAATTGAAGCTGACAAGACCAGCATTGTTGCTCACATATCCCTCCCTATACAATGGCGATGAGATGTTTTCTTGTATCAGTACAGTCCTTTATGGAAAAGGCACTTTAACAAATGCTCAGTAAATTTATAAACACCAGTAAAACGATTACTGTGAACTGCTGGATTGACTTCCAATGCACAATATTCCCCATTACACCAACCTGTTTTGTTATTATGCTATTACAGATACATTAGCTTTCACAAAACCAAGGGTCAGCATTTCATCACATTTACATTGATCACATTTATTTTACCATAATCACGCAAATCACATTCCTGACCATCTGGATCACAAAACTCAGGGCTGTAATTAATTAGAGCAGTCAGTTACTGCAATAGACTATCATCCATTTGGTTCAGTAATGGCTTTTGATATTCCTTACTCGCTCAGAAAATCACCTCCCAAATTGCAATTGTACCATTTTCCCTACCCATGTAAAATTTAATATCTTAAAATTGTGAATATCATTGTAAATCTGCATCCACTGGTCCACAAAGATTGCAATGTCAAAAATCTATATTTGTTGACCATTAAGACTATTCCAAAGAAGAGATTTTGAAAGATCCAATGCCAATTGAAATATACTCAGAAAATGCTGCAAGACCCTGATATGTCAGGGCAGAGAGAAATGGGATTTATGTTTCAAGGTCTACCTTTTCCTCAGACTCTGACATTTCCATCAAGGCTGAGGGTGGGAAAGGGGAGACCAGAATTTCCCCTCCCAAGCTGCAATATCAAGTTTATTCCATCTTGTCTCTTTAACCATGAACTCCAGTTCAATGGCATCAACCACTCCAACAACCACTCCATTCAGGAAGTGGCGGCGCTGCCTGCAGTCCGTCTGTCTTTTCCATTTTGTTTGTTTTCTTTTGTCTTGTTGGACGTATGTTTTAGTTTATTTTTAGTTGTGTATGTGTGGGGGATGGGGGAAACTTGTTTTAGTCTTTTCCTTCGGGGGGGGATGCAAACTTATCTTTGTCGTATTCCCGTCTCAGTCTGCGCTGAGGCCTAATCATGGAGCTGGCGGCCTCCAACTGGGACTGACCTTGAGGCTCCGGAGGCAGAGCCAGGACTCACCATCGCGAAACTGGCCGACTTCGGGACTGTGGTGGCGCTGCGGCGGCGGCCCGACTTCGGAGCCTCGGAGGCTTCGGCCGCAGGCCCAGTGGCCGACAACGTTGGGAGCTCGCAGGTACCAGGTTGGTGACCGATTCTCTGGAGCTCCCGCAACAACAGCTTCATCCGCTGGACTGGAGGGTGGCAGCTTCGTCCGCCCCGGGCCACGGAGTATGAACCAGCCTGTTCGCGGAGGTCGGATTCGGCTGCGGGACTCACCATCACCCGGTGGGGGGGCCCAACATCGAAAGCCTGGATCGCCTCAATGCAGAGGGAGAACAAGGAAGGAAGAGATAAGGACTCTAAGAGTTTTGCCTTCCATCACAGAGAGGAGGTGCCTGGTAGACTCACTGTGGTGATTGTTAAACTGTGTTCATTGTGTGTTCTGTTATTTTATTTTCTGTCATGACTGCAAGGTACGCAATTTCGTTCAAACTAAAAGTTTGAATGACAATAAAGGAAACTTTATACTTTAACTTTATACAAACAACCCTGCGTTCCATTCCAGTGAACTGTCTGATCTAAGATAGACACATTGTGCTGGAGTAACGCAACAGGTCAGGCAGCATCTCTGGAGAAAACAGATGCTTGACTTTTTGAGTCGGGATTCTTAATGCCACCCATCCTATTTATCCAGAGATGCTGTCTGACCCACTGAGTTGCTCCAGCTCCTTGTATCCATCTTCGGTATATATTAGCATCTGCAGTTCCTTTCTACACAACAGTCAGACCTAGTTGCCTATGATGTTGTTGAGTCATAGAGTCATACATAGACTTCTAGGATATTTCTGGGTGCTCCAGTTTCCTCCCATATTACAAAGACTTGCGAGGAATAGAAATTGCACCATGTGTGTTGAGATAGAATCGTAAAGTCATCCAGCATGGAAACTGGCCTTTTTGGCACAACTCATCTATGATCACTAAGATGCCCCATCTAAGCTGGTCCCATGTTCCTGGGTTTTGCCCATATCTCTCCAAACCTTTCCTATCCATGTACTTGTCCAAGTGTTTTTTGAATGCAGTGTTTAAATGCAGAGGAGTTAGACCTGCCTCAGCTACCTCGTCTGGCAGCTCATCGCATGTACCCACCACCCTCGAGGTACCAAGGATGCCCCTCAGGTTCAAAGATTCAATGCTTCAATGGTTGAATGTTTCAATGGTTCAATGGTTCAAAGGTGGTTTGTTTGTCACCTATGCAACTGCACAGTGAAATTATTTTTGCACGTATTACACATGCTGGTGCTGCCATCTTTTCACCATTATTCAACGTCCAAAGTCTGGTCAGTCCATGCGCTCGATGTTCTGGAGCAGTTCCCGTAAACCAACGTCCCTCTCCTCTTCTCTCCTCGCCCAGCCATCTTTGCATCCCAGAGTGCCTCCTGTGGCCGACCTTGCTGGCATCACCCCAGTCCACCCTCCTACCAGCCCACTGCTAGAGTTTATTAAATCTTGCGAAAAGAATGTCAGAATCACTTCCCTTATCTCACTACACTCTTGCACCACTTGTCCTCACCCTCTCTATGTCATTGTAGATAGTGGGACTTTTAACACAAACACTTTCACCACAGATCCTGCCTTGCACTGCGAAGATTCCCAATTGCACGGAGTCTCCAGATTCATCAATATTCTCCTGGTGCTAATCAATACAACATGGCTGCCAATACAGCTGAGTGTACTACAACCTCTAGGGAAAGGGCAGCTCAGTAAATGCCTTGAAAATCATCAATCAGGTCAAGTTACAGTTATATCAGACGTTGATGAGGCCACATTTAGAGTATTGTGTTCAGTTCTGGGAACCACTTTATCAGAAAGAAAGTTGTCAAGCTGGAAATAGTACAGGATTTATGAGGATATTGCCAGGACTCGGGGGCCTGAGCTATAGGGAGAGGTTGAGCAGGCTGGGATTCTATTCCTTGGAGTGCAGGAGAATTAGCGGCAATCTTATATAGGTGTACACAATCATGAGAGGTTTAAATCGAGTAAATGCAGAGTCTCTTGCCCAGAGTAGGGGAATCAAGAATCAGAGGGCATAGGTTTAAGGTGAGGGGGGAAAAATTAAATAGGAGCCTGAGGGCTATGTTTTATACATATAGGATTGTGGGTGTATGGAACGAATTGCCCAAGGAGGTAGTTGAGACAGGTACTATTGCAACATTTAAGAAACATTTGGACAGGTGCATGGATAGGATAGGTTTGGAGAGGTATGGGCCAAATGCAGGTAGGTGGGACTATTGTAGATGGGACATATTGGTCAACTTGGGTTGATGGGCCTGTTTCCATGCTGCATGACTATGACTCTATTACTCTATGACCATAAGTATTCCAGTCTGTAGGAAAACTGAACAAAGTCTCTTAACTGAATGACAGATGCAAGGATTTTAGGATCACAGTGCAGCCTTTATCCTGCTCGACACGGCAGTCTACTTATTCTGCTCACTCTCAGTTAGGTGTAAATGCTTTCACTTCTGTGTTAAATTGCATGGCAGCAGCAGAGAGATATGTCTGCTGATCGGATCGCAACTGTGAGTGAGACTTGAAAACCAACCGACAGAGATGAAGGTTAATGTGTTTGGCCCATTGGATAATAGTTGAAATAGAAACCGCTTGAAGCTGAATGGTCTTAAAATTGAAGAGAAGAAGTGAAAGTAAAAGCAGGAAATATTGATGGTGTGATTTGTGCATTGAGGGCCTGTCCCACTTGGCGATTTTCTCGGTGAATACCGGCGTTATTGACTGGCGTATCAGGGTTGGCGAAAGATTTTGAACATTTCAAAATCCAGCGACGACAAAAAAAATGTTGCGACACTTGAGGAAACACCGCGCGTCAATACGTATTCACGCCAGGTTATGCCGCATCACGCTTTTTCTGTGACCGGATACGCCAGTCATTGATGCTGACAGTAGCTGAAAAAAATCACCATGGGACAGGCCCTTTAGTGTTCTCAGTGGTTGAAATGCTGAGAATACACTTCCGGTGGCGCTATGGAGGCTTGAGTCCAGCGCCAACTAGCTCCGTGCCGAAGAAATTTAAAACGGGAGAAAATCGGGTCTTACCTGCAGCGATCGCGATCTGAACGGCTGCCTGCGTGACGTCATCAGGCGCACGACTTTAAGATATGTCGTCGGTACAACATACCCCCCCCCGTGGGACACAAAAAAAAGCCGGTAAAGGGAGACAGCAGAAGGAAGAGGAAGGCCCCACAGAGGCCTCGACCTCAGTTACAACGACGGCCCAGGAAGACCCTTCGAAGAAAACGAAACCGAAAAAGTCTGAAATGGAGGATCTTAAAATTTTTCTCTCTGCCGAAATGAAAACCTTTGGAGAGAAGTTTGGAGAGAAGTTTAAAGAGGAACTTGACTCTTTTAAGGTAGATTTTAAAGGAGAAACGCTTTCTACCGTTCAACAAATGCTGGAAATCTGGAAGAAGACGAGGGAGGAAGAGATCAAGGATCAGATGGAAGTGCTGGAAACCAGGCTTGTTTCGGTGGAAACGAAGGTTAAAACGGAGGTGGTCCCCATTTATCACATACTTGATCAGCATAGAACAGCGATAACCGAACTTGAGAATTCGGTGACGACAAGTGCGGAAACTGTAAGTCGACTCCTTATTGAAAACCAACGCCTCTCCGATATGGTGATCAAATTAAATGATAAGTGTATTGATTTGGAGAGGCGTCAAAGACGTAAGAATCTAAGAATTGTAGGGGTGAAAGAAGGAAGTGAGAAGGAAATGGGCACTCGGGATTTTGTGGCAGACCTATTACAAAAAGCCTTAAAATTGGATCACAAACCTTCACTCGGTCGAGCTCATAGAGCGCAGGGACGTCGTATACAAGATGATCCCCGTCCAAGACAAATTATCGTAAAGGTACAATTGGATCATGAATTTGATGATATAATGAAGAAAATTGTTCGAGGCGGACAGCTCCTTTTTGAAGGTGCGAGATTCAGTATTTACCGAGATTATCCGGCAGAAGTCTTCAAGAAAAGAGCGCTGTTCATTGAGACAAAGAGAATACTGAAGGATGTACCTGATCTGAAATACAGCTTGTTTTACCCCGCAAGACTAAGAGTCCTCTACAAGTCCAAGGAGCACTTTTTTACAGACCATGAAAAAGCACTGGAATATGCCAAAGAAGTCAGTAACATGACCACAGACGGAAGAATTTACATTACTCCTTAGGAGTCAAGCCAGATCTAAAAGGACCTTTAAAGTTCTTTTAAGAGCTTTAAGGACATTCGGAAACCGAAATGGACGGAGGACATTGGATAAAACCGTGATCTTTGTATTTTTGTTTATTAATCAATATTATTATCTGTATATTCATGCCTAACTATATATGTAACAACTAATACTTATTAAATATCTATATTACCACTAAAATTATTAACATTAACATTTCTCATAAAAATTTAATACTGTATATGATTGATAACAATGATTAATAATAAATAGTCTTCGATTAACGTAGAAATGAATTACATACTTATATTATATAGGAAGATATGCAAGAGGTAAATTAGATTACGTCATTAAAAAAGTTTAACGGTTTTTCTCTTTATTTTTCGATTTAAAATTAAATTTATAGATTTAGCGAAAAAATGAATATGATATGTGAGAATAATAACGTTGGGAATTTTTGCTGTTTTTGAACTTTTCTTCAGGGTTACGTGTTTATGTATGTATGCATATGGGTATATGTGTATGTATATGTATATATATATATATATATGTGTATATATATATATATGTGTGCATATTGTGTGTGTGTATGTATGGATATGTAAATAAGTTTGTTACTCCCAAAGAAGTTATTTGAATGTTAGAAATAATCTTTTTTTTTTTTCTTCGGGCACGGAGCTGGAAATTTTTTTTTTTTTACAAAGGCTACGGAAGTCTTTAGAATTCTAGCCACGTTAGTGTGGCTATCACTAACTACACTAATTGTAGATGTAGTTCTTTTTCTTTCACCCTATACTAACCAACTCTATCACTTTTTTAACTTTAAATATTTTTATAATTTAACGTTTGAATGGAAAAATAAGATTAATACAAGGAGATGTGTTCGGAAGAGCGATGTATATGATTTTAAATTCATCTATTTGAGGTTCGGGAGCAGGGTCAGGTTCTATGTGTTGTACCTTCTGCTCGGTTATAGACCACCTTAGAAACAATATGCAAGATGTTAATATGATAAGAGGGGGTCAGGGAATAACATTTTGTAGTTGGAATGTCAAGGGAATTAATGAACCAATTAAGAGAGGTAAAGTTTTGGCACATCTAAATTTAATCAAAACAGATATAATATTTCTACAAGAAACACACCTTAAAAAGGAATCTCAACATAGACTTAAAGCTAAATGGATCGCTGAATCATATCATTCCTCCTTTTCCCATAAGTCCAGAGGAGTTGCAATACTAATTCGTAAAGGAATACCTTTTAAGAACTCTTCAACAATAGTGGATATTGATGGTAGATATATTATATTAGTTGGAGAGTTAAATGGAGAAAAAGTGATTCTTCTTAATGTTTATGGGCCTAATTTTGATAACCCCAAGTTTTTTAATAAAACATTTAATAAAATTCCTGAATTTACACAATATAAATTAATAATTGGAGGAGACTTCAATTGTACATTAGATCCATACTTAGACAGATCATCAAGGCAAAAAAAAGTAAAATCTCAATCAAGTGTATTTCTAAATTCATTTATTAATACCACTAATATTAAGGATGTCTGGAGAATAGAAAACCCAACGGGACGGGAATATTCATTTTATTCACCAGTACACAAAACATACTCAAGAATAGATTATTTTTTAGTTGACTCTACGTTTATCCCATTTATTTATAATTCAAAATACCATAACATTATAATCTCAGATCACGCACCTGTAACATTCATGATTAAATTAAATGGAATGTCCGAGAAACAAGCATATTGGAGATTTAACCCACAAATTTTGAACGAAAGATCATGCCAGGAATATATTATTAAACAGATTCAAATATTTTTTGAGGTAAATGACAACCCTGACACACCTATTTCTCTTATGTGGGAAACGTTTAAAGCGTATGTTCGAGGTACATTAATTTCTGCTCAAGCATTTTATAATAAAGAGAACAGGATTAAGCAACAAACATTAGAAATTGAAATCAAGCAACTAGATATAGAAAATGCGAGAATGCCATCTACTTTAAAACATAATAAAATTGCTGTATTGAAATATAAATTAAATAAAATGTATTCAGAACAAGTAATAAAACTTTATCAAAAAACCAAACAACTACATTTTGAATTTGGAGACAAACCACAAAAATTATTAGCACGTCAATTGCGAAAAATGGAAGGGGAAAAAACAATTCATAAAATTAGAACAGAGACAGGAGAATTATTAAAAATGCCCAAGGATATAAATGATAGATTTCTCCAATATTATCATAACCTTTATTCAACTAAAACCGTAGCACAATCAGAAGGAATAGCAGATTTTTTAATAAAATGTAATTTAAAAGGTTTAGATTCAAACGATAGAGAATTATTAGAAAGGGAGATTACGATAAAGGATATTGAGGAGTCTATTGGCTCTTTAAAAAATGGTAAAGCAGTAGGACCAGATGGTTTAGGTTCCGAATTTTATAAAAAAATTTATGATTTGCTTAGCCCACGTTTACAAAGACTGTATGAGTATATATATACTCAACAGAAACTTCCAGACACTTTAAATGAATCAATAATAACACTTATTCCTAAAGCTGATAAAGATCTGGAAGACCCGGGATCATACAGAGCAATTGCACTTTTAAATACAGATCAGAAAATTTTAACTAAAATACTAGCGCATAGATTAAGTACAGTGATGAATAAATTAATACACCCTGACCAAACAGGCTTTATTCAGAAACGGTACTCATATTATAATCTAAGAAGATTATTTAATATTATATATTCTAAGAGAATTATTAATGAAGATCTAGCAATAATTTCACTTGACGCTGAAAAAGCATTTGATCAGGTCGAATGGCCTTATTTATTTTCGGTGATGGAAAATATGCAGCTAGGGGAGAAATTCTGTACATGGATAAAACTGTTATATACAAATCCCACGGCTAGAATATTTACAAACCAAAGGTTGTCACCTAAATTTAGCCTATCTAGAGGTTGTAGACAAGGATGCCCATTATCTCCATTATTATTTGCGCTTGCTATTGAGCCACTGGCAGAAAGAGTTAGGGGGCATCCGGAAATACATGGGTATAACACAAAGGACACAGTGAATAAAATTTCTCTATACGCAGATGATGTATTAATTTACATTACAAAACCAGAAATTAGTATTCCAAACTTATTAAAGCTAATAACCCAATTTGGTTCACTTTCAGGATACAGAATAAATTGGAATAAAAGTGAAATTATGCCAATAAGGGAACATAACAAACAGACAATACAACAATTTCCATTTAAAATAGTAAATGAAAAATTTAAATATCTAGGTATTTATGTAACTAAGATATATACATCATTATTTAAAGCAAATTTCCCCCCATTACTGAACAAACTACATAAGAATATTCAATACGGGAAAACACTTCCTATCTCAATGGTAGGCAAAATCAATGCCATAAAAATGATTTTTTTACCGCAAATATTATATCTTTTTCAGACAATTCCGATATATCTGGCAAAAAACTTTTTTTTTAAATTGGACTCTATTGTTAATGATTTTATCTGGGATTATAAGAATCATAGGATAAACAAAAGACACTTGTGTAAATCAAAAATAAATGGAGGCTTGGTTTTACCCAATTTTTTGTTTTATTTCTGGGCAGTTAACATTAAAAATATGAATTTCTGGTTGGAAGAAATAGATCATCAACCAGACTGGTTAAAAATGGAAAAGGAAGATTGTTTACCTTTTGATATCGGTTCGATATTATTTGCTACGTCTAAATTAAACAAAAAAATTTATAGGGAAAACCCTATAATATTTAGTGCTATACGAATCTGGAAACAATTAAAAAAGACATTAAAATTAGATCATTTATCACTTTTTCTTCCAATTGTGAATAATCCTTTGTTTAAGCCTTCATGGTTGGACGGGGGTTTTACACAATGGAAGAATTATGGAATTAAAAATATGGGACAACTTTACAAGGAAGGCACTTTTCTGACATTTCAGGAATTGCAACAGACTTATGGACTTCGAGGAAATGATTATTTCAGATATCTTCAACTTAGAGATTATGTAAAATCGAACTCCCAAAATTTTCGAATTAGAAATTCAGAAATTCTTGATGAATGTTGGAACAAACATCCTAATACAGAAAAATTAATATCTTATATATACAATATCTTATTAGACAGTGACATTCCCTCGACGGACTTACACAGACAAACATGGGAAAAAGAATTAAATCAAGTAATAACGAAAGATACTTGGGAAGAAAGTTTGCAACACATACATCAGTGTTCACTAAACGCCAGACATTCTCTAATACAATTTAAAGTAATACATAGGTTACATTATTCAAAAACAAAACTACATAAAATTTTTCAACATATCTCACCTATATGTGATAAATGTCAACATTTAGAAGCTACATTATCTCATATGTTTGCAAACTGTATAAAAATTAAAAAATTCTGGGTAAATATTTTTAGTATAATATCTAAAGTAACCAGCACACAATTGGACCCAGATCCAAAATTAATAATACTCGGAATATTAGAATTAAATCAAACACTTAGAACAACACAAAGAAACTTTATTGATTATAGTTTAATAACAGGAAAAAAATTAATTCTAAAATTTTGGAAAGGACCTACGGCCCCCACAATCAAAATGTGGATTATAGAAATGACGGAGACCTTAAACGTGGAAAGAATCAGATTTTCCCTGTTGGACAAACAGGAATTATTCGTTGGAACATGGTCTCCTTTTATTGATTACTTAAAGGGTCAGAATGGTTCAGCACAGGAACCTGACTAGCACGCGGGCTAAAGAATGGATGAAATACTATACTCTGAAATGTACGAATATATCTCGAATGAAGTCTTTTTTGTTTTAATAAATTTTTCCATTCTTCTTTAACTACCTTTTTTCTTTTTTTTTTTTCTTTTTTTTTGTTTTTCTTCTCTTTCTTTTCTTTCTTTACTTCATCTATCTCTTTAGTTCTATCTAGTTTAAAAAAAAAAAAAAGGCAAAAAGTATTGGAGACAATGTAATAATAATTGACAATATTATCAATTTTAAAATGTAAGACTGTAATGATGTAATTTGGTTATGTACCTATCTCCAATAAAAAATATTTTCAAAAAAAAAAAGAAATGCTGAGAATACACAATGAGAACAAAACAACAACCTGATTTTCAGCCCTGCCAAAAGCTGACATTCTCCTCTTGCATATATTATAGAATGTCATTTTTCTAATCAAATGCTGCATTCATCTACAATTGAAAATGGTCACTGGCCTGCTAGTTCCTCTCTTAAAACCTTTCAAAAAGCACTCTCCTCCATTCCACAGGGGCAATCGTCCTGAATGATATCCTGATTCCCACTATTTTACTTTGGAGTCACGTGAGTGACTACGTGAAGAACCCCGCAAGGACGCATGCGTGCCATATCGCTACACGCATTGCAACGAGTCACAGCAGGGGGAACGACGTTCCCCTTAGCGGCAAAATTTGAAAGCCGGGAACAGCAGGTAAGGAGACTCTGCGTTCCTTCCACTTACCTTACAGGTGGAGACATGGACCAGATCTGCGTTCCAGAATTTGAAAGCCGGGAACAGCAGGTTAGGAGACTCTGCGTTCTTTCCACTTACCTTACAGGTGGAGACAGGGACCAGATCCACGAAGGCTGCGGGAAAGCTGGCGGGGGAGAACCGCGGAGTTGCAGGCAACCGGCAGCAGCAGCCAACGGCACGCCGATCTCCCGTAATGGGAGCAGCTGTGCCCGACTTCGCTCCCGCACCGGCCCCGGCCGGGCGGTAGAGCGAAGCAAAAAACTAACAGACTCGTTGACTCCGATGAGTCCGACTCTGAATAAGCCGTGATCGGCCAGTGCCCGTGCGCATTGGGGCCGGTTGGAGCGGCTTCAGGAGCAGCCGCGACGGCCAGTGCCCGTGCACAATGGGGCCGGTTGGAGCGGTTGCAGGAGCGGCTTCAGGAGCAGCCGCGACGGCCAGTGCCCGTGAGCATTGAAGCCGGTTGGAGCGGCTGTAGGAACGGGAGCAGGAGCGGCTTCAGGAGCAGCCGCGACGGCCAGTGCCCGTGAGCATGGAGCCGGTTGGAGCGGCTGCAGGAACTGGAGCAGCAGCGAGTGGCCAGTGCCCGAGAGCATTGGAGCCAGCTGGAGCAGCTGTTGGAGCAAATACTCCAAAGTGACAGACTCCGGGAGATGGAGACTAGTCACAGTGGGCAGCTAGTAAGTCCTACAGCAGTACCTCTTGTAGGGCTGCACAGTGTTTCTACCTCATCCGAGGGGAGTACAGGGGGTCAATTCTGGGCTGACCCTAAAGAGGGGTGCAGAACATACCCCCAGTGCACATGGGGTGCAAGAGACCCTATTCGACATGGTGTCCCAGTTTACTCAACCTGACCAAACTGGCCAAAACCTGGAACCTAAAATAGCTGCAAGTATTGACTACTTGTCATTTAACGAGCTATAAGAACAGGCATTAATTGGACACCACAGCAAGACACTTACCACCAGGGAACTGCAAACACTGAATGTTCCCAGTGTCAACCAGAGTATTTGAAAACATGTCGGAGCCTCAATCAGAGCCAGGGACTTGAAACTACAGAAAGTTCTGAAAGTCCTAACAGCAGGAATTACGGTTTCGCCTGCAACAAGATCACCAAGATGCACTGGCTTTATTCTGGAACTACCAATACGAGTAAAAATACTACTTGGAGCCAACTTATCAAAACAGGTAAAAGAACTTGATGAAGAGGGTAACCCTGGGGCTTATTAAAGCAACGCCTAAAAACTACTTCCTGGGGAATGCGCTAACCCTCAACACCGACCCAACAACAGATCCAGACACCATCGCCTCAACGTCCACGGAGGATGCCGAAAAAGTAACAAACCTACCAATAGTAACCATGGAAGTAGGTGGGTCTGGTTCCTAACGAGGTTGGTGGGAGATTACAATTCTATCCTGATGCTTGGAATAAATTAACTACCGACACTTATATTTTCAGAAGTATAGGGTTATACCATAGAATTTATACACAACATAATCCTCCAGTTCAGCATGTACCGAACCGAATGTTCGTTCTTACAGGCAAAGAATAATCAAAAGCGCATGCTGAACTACAGTGGCCATATATAAAAGGAGTAATGGAAGAAACCCAACACAAATCACAGGAATTCGTGTCCAAAAATCTTTATCATAAACTAGATGGTGGTTGCCGCATCATCATAGATTTGACTAATTTGAATACTTCGTACAATATATTCATTACTAGATGGGAACCTTTGTTACTGCTAAGCAATTGATTCCTAGGTTACTACATGGCAAGCATCGATTTAAAAGATGCTTGCTATACAGTACCCATTAGAAGTGACCACAGATGTTATTTAACACAATGGATCATCTGGGGTTCACCCTTAACACAGTTCACATGTCAGTGACTTTGCTGAAAGAAAATGTTACAGCCTTAATGGAGGCTTGCAGCAAAACAAAACCATCCATCAGACTGGTAGCAAGAATAATTGGCATTATAGTGGCTGCGTTTCCAGCCACACAAATCGGACCTTTACATTATCAAAAATTACAGAGGGCAAAAATTCGAGCACTCAAAAATTATGGTGGTCATTTTGACAGACCAATGAAACTACCAACAGAGGCCACAATGGAACAAAATGGTGGAAAGATAACATTAGGCATTGTTCCGATCCAAACATTATCAGCTACCCGTCTATGGAACTACAATCTGATGCCAGTGCACTTGAATGGGGTGCTACCAATTCCATCTCCAGCTGTGGGGGAGATGGAATGCACAGGAGGCATCATTATTACAAACACTGGGCATAAACTACCTTGGAATGTTAAGTGCATTCCATGGCCTTAAGTCATATTGTTCTGGGTTATATCACCAGCATGTTAGACTACAAATTGACAACACCACCGTGGTAGCATATATCAACCATATGGGTGGGAACATATCGACATCATGTGACAATCTGACCAATACAATTTGACAATAGTGTATCCAGAGAGATATTTGGATATCAGCTACCTACTTACCAGATAAACTAAATTTAGTGGCAGACAACAGGTCACACAAATTCAATGAAAACACTGAATGGATGTTGGATAAAAATGTTTTTGCTGAAATTACAGCACGGTATGGAACACCAGATATCGACCTATTCGCATACAGGCTCACACCAGTTACCGAATTATGTTCATGGGAACCAGAACCTGGGGCAGTGGCAACAGATGCATTTTTCGCTGCATTGGGGGATTGTTTATTTATGCATTCCCTCCTTTCTGCCTCATCAGTCGGGTATTTAGGAATATACAGCAAGACTCCGCGTCTGGTATTTTGATAATACCTGATTGGCCTACTCAACCATGGGTCCCGGTGATACTGACATGGTATTAGAACCATGCATCACCATCCATCATAGACCTAATTTACTGGTTCTTCCCGCAACAAGTGGTAGTTACCCATGTCATAATTATATAAACCTATTAATTTGTAGAGTTGAAAGCACCTCTACTACACCTGGGACTGACGGACCGAACAGTGGATATTATTTCAGCGGCCCACAGACAGTCCACCAAAAAACAGTACTTGGAGTCATCAAGAAATGGGAAGTACTGTCACAACAATAAACATCACCCACAGATCTATGAACATCCCGTCTGTTCTGGAATTCCTGGCAAGCCTCCATTACGATGAGAGGCTCAGTCATAGTGCCATCAACTGCGCCAGAAGTGCTCTGTCAACATACCTGTGGCAAGGAACAGAGCGGCATTCTGTTGGGACACACGCTGGTAACCAAACACATGAGGGGCATTTTTAATGTTAATCCCCCATGAACCAGGTACTCCCAAATATGGGATGTGAGCATTGTACTGACCATGTTAAGAAACTGGTCTCCAGCTACAGCTCTGTCCCTACAGAAACTGACTATGAAAACAGCCATGCTGATGGCCTTGGTCACGGCACAAAGGGTCCAGTCACTACAGAAACAAAGGCTGGACAATATGATTATTTCATCTGGAAACTTAACTTTTCACATCAATGAATTAGTCAAACAGAACAGACAGGGGTCAGCAGGCCTAAAAACAGTATTCAGGGCCTACCCGACAGATGATCGTCTCTGTATTGTAACACACTTACTATTATATATGGAGCATACTAGATCATCAGAGGGAAATAAATGTCACTGTTAATCAGCAACAAACAGCCACTCAAAACAGTGACAGTCCATCTCTAGATGGCTAAAACAGGTCCTAATAAAGGCTAGAGTAGACACTAGCATTTTAAAAACTCACTCCACAAGGGCTACAGCTACATCGGCAGCTATGAAGTTGGATGTTCCTATGGACCAAATCCTTAAGACAGCAGGATGGCCAACTGAGAAAACTTTCCAACGATTTTATAACAAACCAGTCATTGAACCTGGAACATTTGCAGAAACAAATTTAAGTTCTGTAATATAATTTACCCCATAAATAGGGGCAATAATTTGGTGTTAATATATTTATCGTTGGGTTTCAATATCGTATTGATGTCTAATGATATTATCACTATTCTCCCCATAATCAAGGCAGATGTGATGCATGGACTCGTTTCCACGGCATGAAATCACAGAGCTTTAAAATCTTCACGTAGTCACTCACGTGACTCCGAAGTAAAATAGTAAGATTAAACGAGAACTTACCAGTTTATCGTTATGGGGAGTAACGTTGAGGGATTACGTGCCCTCCGCTCCCACCCTTGATCAGATACTCAACTGGTATCTCTTCTCTAATCTTACTATGTTTAGTCATTACAGTTATCTGTGATTTCACACCGCTGCTTTGAAGAATGACACGCATGCGTCCTGGCGGGGTTCTTCACGTAATTCCTCAACGTTACTCCTCATAAAATAACGATCAAACTTCAAACTGGTAAGTTCTCGTTTAATCTTACTATTTCACTGACAAAGTGGGGAGAGGTTGCTCTCTCTTGGAGCCTGAAGCATTTGCTAATTGAATTAGATGTCTTTGTGCATGGCTGAAGGGGGTCTGAGAATGGAATGCAATTTGAGTGTTGTTATAAATATCTCTACTTGATGTCAATTCAGCAGCCGAGACCCACAAGTGTGGTCAGACGTTTTATTGGCAAGGCAAACAGTTTTGTATGTCTTGTCATATGATTTGCACTTTCTACGCAAACCAAACAAAATTGCAAATGGCAGGTCCATTTATAATATATGACTCTGGTGAATTAGGAATCATTTGCCGAAACAGTACGGAGAGAGAGATATGGAAGGGTTATCGTTCATGGCCAACTACTAATCAAGCCAACAGTCCTTTGTGAAAATGATATGTTTGCACAATTCATTCATCTGGCGAGGCTTACATCTTTTATAACTGATGAGATCCACTCTGTGGAAAATCTAGCTCTGGGGCACACTTGCTGCAGAAGTCGTCACTAAATACTAGACAGCTGGAAACAGCCTGCCTGGCTGTGAAATATCAACTTTGTCCCTACAGTGAACCTGCAGTCACCAAGTTGTCCTATGCCCAGCAGCAGCAGTAGAGACCAACAGAACAAGGAGTAGATGGATACACGTACTTCGCTTAGGCAGCTCACAACCCAGTTGTATGAATTTTGATTTTCTTAACTTCAAGTAACTCCTGCATTCCCTCTCTCACCATCCCTCCCTCACCCAAGTTGTACCGGCTTCAAAGTCGTCTTGTCGAGTCTCATTGTCTGTACTCGTTCTCACCTAAAAAACAGCTAACAATGACCTGTTTCCTTTATCTTTGTTACTTTTTTGCATATCTTTCATTTGTTTGTTCAATATCTCTCTACATCACCATCTATATCTCTCATATCCCTTTCCCCGACTTTCAGTCTGAAGAAGGGTCTCAACCCGAAATGTCACCTATTCCTTTTCTCCAGAGATGCTGTCTGACCTGCTGAGTTACTCCAGCTTTTTGTGTCTATCTGCTAGTTTATCTGGTGTATATTGTACTTTGATCGTAGCCATTAATAATACAACTGAAGGTCAGATAATGAAAATTGGGATCAACTGTGTCTTTTATGGGAACTAAGAAGTTGTTGGTTCTCATGTACACATTTGTAAGGTGAATCACACTGCCTGCCATATTGATAAGGTGAATGCACTGCCAGGTTTTGAGGTAGAGGCAGATATGATAGTGCACTTTAAGTGGCTTTTGGACGGGTATTTGAATCTGCAGGGAATGGAGGGATGTGGAATACACACAAGTCAATAAGAGATGGTGTTGACATATGTTGAAATACTGAGCTTACACACTGAGAACAAACAACAACCTGATTTTCAGCCCTGCCAAAAGCTGAAATTCTCCTCTTCCATATATTATAGAATGTAATTTTTCTAATCAAATGCTGCATTCTTCTACAATTGAAAATGGTCACTGGCCTGCACAGATATTAGTTTAGTTTGGTTTAGCTTAGTTCAGTTTTTAGTTTAGAGATGCAGCGCGGAAATAGGCCCACTGAGTCCATGCCGACCAGCGATCCCTGTACACTGGCACGATAATACTCGCTAGGGACAATTTACAGGATTTAACCAGAGCCAGATTAACCAACAAACCTGCACATCTTTGGATTGTGGGAGGAAGCTGGAACACCCGGGGAAAAACCACGCGGTTATGGGGAGAACGTTTAAACTCCGTACAGGCAGCACCCATAGACAGGATCAAACTCAGGTCTGTGGCACTGTAAGGCAGCAACTCTACCGCTGTGCCACCGTGATGCCCCAGGATCAAGGAGATGTATAACAGGCAGCTAATGTTTAATCAAATGTTTTATGTGATCCTGCAGACAATGTTACTACCTTTTGTTTGGCATTCCACTGATAAGGGATCAAGGGATATGGGAGAAACCAGGAACGGGTTATTAATTCTGGATGATCAGCCATGTTCACATTGAATGGCAGTGCTGGCTTTAACGGCCGAATGGCCTACTTCTGCACCTATTTCTATGTTTCCATGTTATAATATCCGCCTGGCACTTAAGTCAACAACTCTACCCCCACGTCACATTGCCGCCCCATTTAGCGTGAACGCGGCCCCTCACTAATGTTGAGTATCTCGCATTTGGGGGCATCGCTGGCATCAGCACACCTGAATTGCAATGGGATAGCCTTGAACTGGGAGATCGGCCATCATGACCACCGTCTCCCCACTGTGGGCCGAAGGGCCTGTTCTTCTGCTCTATTGTTCTATTGTTCTATGTATTGGCTCCCTGACTCATATCCTTTGGATGCAGTGCAGCAAGTTCTTGGCATAGGTCAACAAAGCAAAAACAATTTGGTTCCAGTGCTGCAATTTTAGATGTCACATACTGTATTAAGATAACTTTATCCATATTTGTTTTGGGTTGTGGACTGGCAACACAGATATTTATTGTTCATCACTAATTGCCCTCAAGCCATTGAATGTTAATTTTCCAACACAATGATGGATCTAAAGTCATATATAGGCCAGGCCTACAGTGTAATACCAGTCCTGCCTTCCCTCCAAAGGAAAGACTGTCTTCTTACTCACTCTAGGGCCTGAGCTGCAGGGAGAAATGAGGCAAGCTAGTGCTTTATTCCTTGAAGTGCAGGAAGCTAAAGGAAGTAGATATACAACATCATGAGGGGAATTGATATGCTGAATGCATTGAATCTTTCACCCAGGCTAGGGGTGAAAAGACCAGAGGACATAGGTCTAAGGTGAAAGGAAAGAGATTTCATAGGAACATGAGGGACAACTTTTTCACTCAGTGGGTCATGGATATATGGAATGAGTCCCATCAGGAGGTAGTTGAGGCAGGAACAAAAACAGTATCTAAAACAATATTGGATGGTTAAAAGTATAGGAAAGGTCTAGAGAGATATGGGCCAAATGCAGGCCAAAAAGACAAGCTTAGATCAGTTGGCATGGATGAGTTGAGCTGATGTGCCTGTTTCTGTGCTTTATTACTCTATGATTCTCTGCTCTCCACTGATTCGGGCAATATGGAGCTGGCTGGGACCACTAACACCCACTCTGAAACAATGGTCTTCAGCTATTTACACTTGCTGATTGATTTCCTCTTGCTCGTAATAATGATTATTAATTATAATATTATTAATAAGAACAATCTGTAGTAATTGAAGTTATTTATGAGGGGCATAGCCAAGGTCACAGTCTTTTTCTCTAGGTAGGGGAGTCTAAAACTAGGGGGCAAAGATTTAAAAGGGATGTGAGAGGCAACTTTTCACTCATAGGATGGTGGAACGATATGCCAGAGGAAATAGTAGAGGCGAGTACAAATATAATGTTGAAAAGATATTTGGATAAATTCATAGAAAAAAGGTTTTAGGGGAGATATGAGCAAAACAAGCTAATGGGACTAACTCAGGTGGGCAGGTTGATTGTCATGGATGGGGTGAGCTGAAGGGCCTGTTTCTGTGCTGTACTACTCAATAACCAAATATAGTTCCAAAATATTTTCAGGAGGGCTGGAACTTGCTGAAGAACGCTGTTCCAACTTCACAGACTATTGCACAAAGCAATTTTTCCTAAGCACATTATTATATATTCCTTGTGTAGTCCGACTTGACCAGGGGAATATCAGAGAGCACCCGGAACAAAAGAGAGAGAAAGAGAGAGAGAGAGAGAGAGAGAGAGAGAGAGTTGTA
>NC_045977.1:13181123-13193623 GCF_010909765.2 Amblyraja radiata
CAACATGGACATACAGTATGCGGAGTTAATGGGAATGTGGGGGGAATAATGTGGGACGTGTAGGCTAGTGCACTGCTTGATAGTCGGTGTGGGCTCAAAGGGCTTCAGGGTTGTCTTTGTGACGTGATTTTAAAGGTCGAACTGCACATTGTTATAAAAAGATTCACATTCTCACTATTCCCAAGTCCGTCTTCAAGTTTTCTGTAATTGTAGGGTTGTTTCATGGAGCTCTCCCCACTCATTTTGCTCGGGGAACTGAATGGAATATGTGTCACACCCTTAAAAAGAAACTCAAATCTTCCACGTTGTAAAATTATTGCATAATTTCATTCCCTCAACTACTTAATGCTTGGCTACTACCACCCACACTCATCTTTTCATTCCCCTTTCTCATCGTTTCATTTCATAGTTTGATGAAGGGTCCCAACCCATAACGTTACCTATCCAATCCCTCCATAGGTACCATACATCCCTTATCATGTTTCTGAATAATGTGCATGGCTTGATTGTAATCATGTATTGTCTTTCCGCTGACTGGTTAGCACGTAACAAAAGCTTTTCACTGTACCTCCTTACACCCGACAATAAAATAAAATAAACTACAGTAAACTGCCTGACCTGGTTCCTGTTCATCCATGTCACCTGAGTAGCTCCAACACTGTTTGTTTTAGCATTCCAAGCAATGTCATCAGGTTACATGGATGAGCCAGAACGTGTTTGTCGGTTAATTGGCTTTGATAAAAATTGTAAATTGTTCATAGTGTGTAGGATAGTGTTAGTGTATGGGGATCGCTGGTCGGCACGGACTCGGTGGGCCGAAGGGCCTGTTACCACGCTGCATCTCCACACTAAACTAAACTCACTGACTCTCATAGCTATTGGTGTTTGAATAACAATAAACTGACCTACTTTATCTGCTTCACATGCGGCCAGAATCACTTCATAAACTTGCTTTCAGTCATTGTACCGCCAGAATTGAAGAACTGTCCACTTATTGAGATTCACTTTGATCATGAATCAGTTTCCGTGAGTTTCAATGAATGTTCTTCATTTACGTTTGATTTTTGCCACTGTGCAGGTTCAAGCTCTCACAGAGTGGATTGTAACTGACTAGAGTCCATGCTGCTCTTGTGAGTCATTCTTAAATTCACAATCATTGTGACCTGAAACCATAGCCAAATTGACAAGGAACCTGGTGTGAGGATTTCATGTCTGGAGCTGTAGTACAGTCTGTTTAGATAACCAAGCCAATCTTTCCTTGTAAAATGCTAAAAGGCTAGCTGGAAGTCTCATCGATCATCAGATTGCTTTAGGGCAAACTGAACAGCACTGCTATTGCTGAGGGCTATGGTAGCAGAGTAGATTAATTACTCTGGAATATCATGTAGTGGCAGTCTATTGGTGTGCAATGGTTGTGCATTGCACATCGAGCCTAGCAACATCTTGGTTTGTAGTAACCATTGTACCAGCCCGGTCAAATCAACAACAAAAACCCTGTCGGAAACAAGAACAGAAATGCTAGACGAACTCAGCCAGCCAAGCGGCATCTGTGGGGATAGAAAACTGTGAACATTTCAGATCCACCAGTCTTCATCTGTTGCCTCAACACTTCAAATCAGCAAAGACGGACACAAAATGCTGGAGTAACTCAGTGGGTCAGGCAGCATGTCTGGTCGCAACCCCGCTTCAGATGGGAAAAAAATAGAGGTGGAGGGGTTGACAGGTTTTAGATACATAGATACATAGAAAATAGGTGCAGGAGTAGGCCATTCGGCCCTTCGAGCCTGCACCGCCATTCAATATGATCATGGCTGATCATCCAACTCAGTATCCCGTACCTGCCTTCTCTCCATACCCCCTGATCCCTTTAGCCACAAGGGCCACATCTAACTCCCTCTTAAATATAGCCAATGAACTGGCCTCAACTACCCTCTGTGGCAGAGAATTCCACAGATTCACCACTCTCTGTGTGAAAAAGTTTCTTCTCATCTCGGTCCTAAAGGATTTCCCCCTTATCCTTAAGCTGTGACCCCTTGTCCTGGACTTCCCCAACATCGGGAACAATCTTCCTGCATCTAGCCTGTCCAACCCCATAAGAATTTTGTACGTTTCTATAAGATCCCCTCTCAATCTCCTAAATTCTAGCGAGTATAAGCCAAGTCTATCCAGTCTTTCTTCATATGAAAGTCTTGACATCCCAGGAATCAGTCTGGTGAACCTTCTCTGCACTCCCTCTATGGCTATAATGTCCTTCCTCAGATTTGGAGACCAAAACTGTACGCAATACTCCAGGTGTGGTCTCACCAAGACCCTGTACAACTGCAGTAGAACCTCCCTGCTCCTATATTGAGGGATATGGGCCAAACGCAGACAGGTTGGACTAGTGTAGGTGGGATATGTTGGTCGGTGTGGACAAGTTGGGCCGAAGGGCCTGTTTCCACACTGTATCACTGTATGACTGGAATTTGCCATATTCCAAATTAGCTTTTGGAAGCATTTTCATCATATTTGTGGTCCCCACAGAGAGGAGAGCTCGGTGAGATTGCATCTGCTAACAATCTGGTGCGTGGAGGGCGAATTGGAGTGTGTCTAGGTCAGTGGTACATCAGGAGTTGATTCGTGTCATAACCAACCTCTCAAAACACTTCATCATAATGCACTTGAGTGCCACCATTCAGTAGTTGTTGAGGAATGTCACCTTGCTCTCATTGAGCACCAGTATTATGGAAATATGCATTGTTCAGCACTAAATTGCATCCTTGAGTCCCAATCACTTCATGTCAACCTTTAAACTAAAGAAGGCAGGAGAATGGGATTGAGAGGAAAAGATAGATCAGCCATGATTGAATAACGGAGTAGACTTGATGGGTCAAATGGCCTAATTCTGCTCCTATAACATGAACTTATCAACTCATATTTACATGAATCCTTCAATAATTTCATCTTTCTTCTCCCTATGTTGTGTCTGGAGTGGGACTTATAATCCATAACACTCCAATGCAGTGCTGCGGGAGTGCTGATCTGTTGAAAATGGTATATTTCAGATGAAATATGAACCTAAGGCCCTGTGACTCTCTAGGTGAATGTCAGAAACGGTGCAGGTATCATTTTGAGGAAGGTGAGGGGCCTCCCTGGTGTCTGGGTCAATATGTGACCTTCCAATAACATTATAATGATATCACGGCCTGTGGGATCTTGTCTTAGTTCAGTTTAGAGATAGGGCATGGAAACAGGCCCTTCGGCCCAACTAATCCAAACCGACCATCGATCACCCGTACACAATAATTCTATGTTATCTCACTCTCTCATCCACTCCCTAAGCAATTGGGGAAATTTACAGTGGTCAATTAACCTATAAACCTGCACATCTGTGGGATGTGGGAGGAAACTGGAGCACCCGGCCGAAACCTATGCGGACACGGAGAGAACCTGCAAACTCCGCACAGACAGCACCCGAGGTCAGGATTGAACCCAGGTCTCTGGAGTTGTGCAAGTTGTTCTGCTGTATTTTCTATATTATTGCAGTGACTCTATGTCAAAAAGCATTTTATAGGATCTGAAGCACTCTGAGACACACTAAAAGGAATGTGATTGGTTCCAAAGTAATACGTCCCTTAAGGGCCTGTCCCACTGTACGAGGTAATTCAAGAGTTCTCCCGAGTTCTCCCTGATTCGAGCTCGTGTAATGTACGTAGCCGGTACGCAGAAGCTCGTACGAGTAAAAAGTAACAATTTTTTTCATCATAAGTATTATTTTACTCGTGGACATTTTTCACAGTGTTGAAAAAATGTCATGAGTTTACCGGATTTCCCGAGTACCTACAGTTACTCGTACGTGCCGCTACGTGACAGCCACGAGCTCCTACGTACCCGCTACGTACATTACACGAGCTCGAATCAGGGGAGAACTCGGGAGAACACTTGAATTACCTCATACAGTGGGACAGGCCCTTTACATAATTACAGACTCTTTGCAGTGTTTTGAACATGCCACCTAGTGGGCGGAACGTGATCCGAAGCACAAACTGAATTTCCAAAATCAATAGCTGTATTTTGCACGGAAAATCCAGCACTGTGTGAGACACTAAGCAGCAACGAAGATAGAGAAACTAGAGCGCATTTGTTAGACATTGCAAGTATGCACAACACTATCATACATGATCCACACGTGTCCAAAATGTACAATGGACATAAATGATATATGTCCCAGCATCGTCTTTTCACAGTGCATTTTTGATGTTGGTAACAGATTCTGATTTTCAATTCCCTCTCCGGGTTTTCAAAATAACAGCCTTGAATAACCATATAACCATATAACAATTACAGCACAGAAACAGGCCACCTCGACCCTTCTAGTCCGTGCCGAACACATAATCTCCCCTAGTCCCATATACCTGCGCTCAGACCATAACCCTCCATTCCTTTCCCATCCATATAACTATCCAATTTATTTTTAAATGATAAAAACGAACCTGCCTCCACCACCTTCACTGGAAGCTCATTCCACACAGCTACCACTCTCTGAGTAAAGAAGTTCCCCCTCATGTTACCCCTAAACTTCAGTCCCTTAATTCTCAAGTCATGTCCCCTTGTTTGAATCTTCCCTACTCTCAGTGGGAAAAGCTTTTCCACGTCAACTCTGTCTATCCCTCTCATCATTTTAAAAACCTCTATCAAGTCCCCCCTTAACCTTCCGCGCTCCAAAGAATAAAGCCCTAACTTGTTCAACCTTTCTCTGTAACTTAGTTGCTGAAACCCAGGCAACATTCTAGTAAATCTCCTCTGTACTCTCTCTATTTTGTTGACATCCTTCCTATAATTAGGCGACCAAAATTGTACACCATACTCCAGAATTGGCCTCACCAATGCCTTGTACAATTTTAACATTACATCCCAACTTCTATACTCAATGCTCTGATTTATAAAGGCCAGCACACCAAAAGCTTTCTTTACCACCCTATCTACATGAGATTCCACTTTCAGGGAACTGTGCACAGTTATTCCCAGATCCCTCTGTTCACCTACATTCTTCAATTCCCTACCATTTACCATGTACGTCCTATTTTGATTTGTCCTGCCAAGATGTAGCACCTCACACTTATCAGCATTAAACTCCATCTGCCATCTTTCAGCCCACTCTTCCAACTGGCATAAATCTCTCTGTAGACTTTGAAACTCTACTTCATTACCCGCAACCCCACCTATCTTAGTATCATCTGCATACTTACTAATCCAATTTACCACACCAACGTCCAGATCATTGATGTACATGACAAACAGCAGTGGACCCAACACAGATCCCTGTGGCACCCCACTCGTCACTGGCCTCCAACCTGACAAACAACCATCCACCATTACTCTCTGGCATCTCCCATTCAGCCACTGTTGAATCCATCTTGCTACTCCACCATTAATACCCAACCATTGAATCTTCTTAACCAAAACTTCCATGAGGAACCTTGTCAAAGGCCTTACTGAAGTCCATATACACAACATCCACTGCTTTACCCTCATCAATTTCCCGAGTAACATCTTCAAAAAATTCAAGAAGATTAGTTAAACATGACCTTCCAGGCACAAATCCATGTTGACTGTTCCTAATCAGTCCCTGTTTATCCAGATGCTTATATATATTATCTCTAAGTATTCT
Source organism: Amblyraja radiata (assembly GCF_010909765.2). Classification (NCBI taxonomy): domain Eukaryota; kingdom Metazoa; phylum Chordata; class Chondrichthyes; order Rajiformes; family Rajidae; genus Amblyraja; species Amblyraja radiata. The sequence goes on from NC_045977.1 coordinate 13,186,774, forward strand.
CTCCATTAATTTGCCCACCACTGACGTCAAACTAACAGGTCTATAATTGCTAGGTTTACTCTTAGACCCCTTTTTAAACAATGGAACAACATGCGCAGTACGCCAATCCTCCGGCACTATTCCCGTTTCTAATGACATTTGAAATATTTCTGCCATAGCCCCTGCTATTTCTACACTAACTTCCCTCAATGTCCTAGGGAATATCCTGTCCGGACCTGGAGACTTATCCACTTTTATATTTCTCAAAAGTGTCAGTACTTCCTCTTCTTTGATCCTCATAGTTTCCATAGCTACTCTACTTGTTTCCCTTACCTCACATAATTCAATATCCTTCTCCTTGGTGAATACCGAAGAAAAGAAACTGTTCAATATCTCCCCCATCTCTTTTGGCTCTGCAGATAGTTGGCCACTCTGACTCTCTAATGGACCAATTTTATCCCTCGTTATCCTTTTGCTATTAATATAGCGGTAGAAACCCTTCAGATTTACTTTTACCTTACTTGCCAAAGCAACCTCATTCTGGGTTAAGCTGTCCACAGTAAAGGGACAATAATACTCTTGTACAAATGAGGTTGTTCTTTGTCTCAATTATGTCCAACTTATGTTAGACAATAACCTAAATATCAAATCCACTCTCTACATTCCTTTACTTCTTCAATATTTCATTAGCTATCCCCTGCACAAGCATAATAAACACCATTGTTATAAATGGGAGTACAGATGGTAAATTGGAAAACTGATAGCAGCTTCTGGCTAAATGTTGACAGCTGGCTGAGAACTGATGATATTACAAGCAGGGTAATGGCGTCCTGCTCTTCCCTCCCAGGCCAGTACTGCACTTGTGCAGGAAGGAACTACAGATGCTGGTTTAAACCCAAGATAGACACAAAATGCAGGAGTAACTCAGCGGGACAGGCGGCAGCTCTGGAGAGAAGGAATGGGTAACGTTTCGGGTTGAGGTCTGAACAAAGGTCTCAACCCGAAACGTCACCCATTCCTTCTCTCCAGAGACGCTGCCTGTCCCGCTGAGTTACTCCAGCATTTTGTGTCCATCTTCAGGACTGTACTCGTCGTCAATGCTGCAATTTAATGCTTGAGACTTTATCGGAGTTGGAAGTCTGTCTGAATGTAAATAGAACTATTTTCAATATTAATCTGTGGAGATTAACATTAACATTATAAACCTTATTTGGCCTGTAATGTCATGGAAGAATACAGGTTAGTTGGTCACATAGGAATCATTCTTAAACTTCTTTTTTTAATTAAAAAAAAATATATATTTTTATGAGAAAAATTATTCTTAAACTCCTACTTTCAATCTTAACTACAATGACTTAAGGATCTAGGTTACAGGAACATTGGGTCTGTTTGCTGAGGTAATGTTGGCTGACTGAGGAGCTTGACTGGGTAAAATGCTGCCAATTGTATTTAAGGTGCAGATGTGATGTAAAACCTTGCCTACAGCAGCATCACAAGCACATGCATTCAGATAATGTGTAAAAAACCGAAATTATACATAAATCACATTAGATTTTGCAAGACAGTAAAAAGAAAAAAAGACTTTAAAAAAACAAGACATTAATGCAAAACATAACTAGAAAATAAAATAAGTCAATGGCTACTCAAGAGGTGGTCCCTAGTGGTCCATTGCCAAGTACAATTAGGGTTGTGTGGGTCGGTTCAAGAACCTGGTGGTTGTAGTTGTTCCTGCACCTGGTGGAGTATGGCCTTCATACTTCTGTATCTCTCACCTCATGAGAAGAGGCCCTGGACCAGATGGTCTTAACAATAAATATCATCTTCTTGCAGCAGCGCCTCATGTGGATGCTTTCAATGGTGGAGAAGGACGTGGCCATGATGGACCGGGCTGAGCACACCACTCTCTGTAGCTTCTTGCCTTCTCATTAGAATTGGCGTTCCAAGCCATGATGCAACCGGTCATGATACTACAACACAAGATGCCAGCTTTCCTTTGTGACGCCTGTATTTTTTCCTAAAAGGATTCCTAAAAGGATAATTAGAACGTTGAGCCAGTGGTAAGGAAGGCAAATACAATGTTAGCATTTATTTATAGAATATAAAAGCATGTATATCATGCTGAAGCTATACAAGGCGCCGGTCAGACCACATTTGCAATATTGTGAGCAGTTTTGGCCCCCATATCTGAGAAAGGATGCGCTGACGTTGGAGACGGTCAGGAGGATGATTACGAAAATGATCCAGGGGATGATTGAGTTAATGTAAGAGAAGTGTTCGATGGCACAGGGCCTGTACTCTCTGAAGTTTGGAAGGATGAGGGTAATCTCATTGAAACCTACTGGATAATGAAGGGCCTAGATAGAGTGGACGTGGAAAGGACATTTCCAGCAATGGGATAGTCTAGGACCAGAGGGCACAGCTTCAGAATAAAATTACATACCTTTGGAATGGAGATGAAGAAGAATTTATTCAGTCGGAGGGTGGTGAATCTGTGGAATTTATTGTCAATGATAATTGTAGATGCCAAGTCATTAGTATTTTTAAAGGAGAAATTCATAGGGTTTTGATTACTAAGGATGTCAAAGGTTATGAGGAGTAGGCTGGAGAATGAGGTTAAGAGAGAAAAATGATTGAATGGTGGAACAGCCTCGATGGGCTGATTGGTCTAATTCTACTCCTATGCCTTATTAATTTATGAAACCCCTGAATGTTCTTGATGGCTGGTTGTCAAATGTTTTTGAGTATTTTTGATGGAGACATGCAAAATGTTTTCAAATTAATTTAATATTGAAAGCAATTTCAGAAGTTAAAAATAAAATTACGATCAAATATTTTTTTTTTTAAATGCACTTACTTACTTCTGATGAGTCAGCAATTGCAATGTGATGAAGTCTCTGTTGCTCTGCCAAATCTCCGTGGTGTGAAGTTGAAGGGCCAGATGCAAGTGCATTAGGACATTTCCCCCAGGATATCGGTTGTTCACCACCAGTTTCAATGCTGAGGCAATGTCTGACCTCCTGTTCATCTTGGCATAGAAGTCTGAGATGTGTTGAGAACCCCAGGGAACTAACTGTCAGCTGCCTATCCTCCGTCGGTTCAGCCCAAAGCACTGAGGATTTTATACCATTGCTTGTGTCCTCAACATGCAAATGATCGGAACCATCTTGTCTTCTCTCTCTCTCTCTCTCTCTCTCTCTCTGGAGGCTATTTGAGGTAATCATTAATCTACAGACTGGAGACAGATGTATACCCCTGGAGAAGAGTTAGTCATGCAGCTGACTTGACCTTTACAAGGTCTGTAGGCTTGCAATGTGTATTGGTCATTTTCTCATGTTGGTATTCAACCCCCCTGTGATATAAATAATAGCATCCCTTTGCCTTTTACACCAGCAAATAGCCTTTATGGGACTTGGGTGCTTGGAGAGCATCTCGTTTGGTCCTTCCACAGCACTACCCAGCCTAGGGGAATCAAGAACCAGAGGACACAGGTTTAAAGTGAAAGGGGAAAGATTTAATAGGAACTTGAGGAGCAAATTTCTCACGCAGAGGGTGATGGGTGTATGGAACAAGCTGCCAGAGGAGGTAGTCGAGGCAGAAACTATCACATCATTTAAAAGACATTTGGACACGTACATGGATAGGAAAGGTTTAGAATGATATGGCCCAAATGCAGGCAGATGGGACTAGTGTTGATGGGGTATCTTGGTCAGCATGAGTAAGTTAGGATGAAGGGCCTGTTCCCATGCTGCATGACTCTATGACTCGAAAAACACTGGAAATTGTGTGCCTTTTAAATTTTTTAATGCTTTCTCGTTAGCCGATTTAAACACAGCACTTGGTTTGAGTAAGACTGGGCACACCAGGTTGCTGTGTTTTGAAGTTCCAACATATGCCAAGTTCTTAAATTACAGATGATTTTTATTTGCATATTCACTTGGCAACACAATACATTTAATCATACTAAAGCCATCGCAGGAAATGGTGCCTAGAAATTCAGATGCACAGCACTAATCTTCTCCGGCATTATGGATTTGAACATCAATCATTTACAGACCCGAACACAATTGCTGCCATTGACTTTTGGCCATCCTGAAAATGTGACTGGACATTCTCCTGGTTCACCCGCCCTCTCTCCTAACTCACACACCCTCCACCGCAACCCAGCAAACCTGTTCCGTTAACCCTTCTCCTGAACTCAAAACTGACCCCTCAGCACTTCCTTGACCCCAGCAATCCCCTTAAACCACCAACGATTCATCAGTCCATTGACCGTCTCCTGATATACTGATTCCACCTACTTCCCCCAACCTGCAAACCCTCCGTCATTTACCTCCTCCCTCCAAACCATCCACCTTAACATCCTCCATCCCATGCACATTGATGTTCCCATTTTGAACCCCGACAACCAATACTTCTTGTGCAGGGAGGAACTGCAGGTGCTGGTTTACGCCAAAGATAGACACAAAATGCTGGAGTAACTCAGCTGGTCAGGCAGCATCTCTGGAGAAAAGGCATAGGCGACGTTTCTGGTCGAGACCCTTCTTCAGACTGAGAATCGGGGAGAGGGACACTAGAGGCAGGAGGGGGTACAAAGAACAAAAGAATGAAAGGTGTGCAAAGAACAAATCAAGGCTAGCAAGGATGATCATGGAAAGGTGGAGCTCACAATGGTCCATTGTTGGCTGTGGAAGAGGTGATAACGAAGGGATATGAACAGTGAAACTGATCCGCTTAGTTACATAGTTACATAGAAAATAGGTGCAGGAGTAGGCCATTCGGCCCTTCGAGCCTGCACCGCCATTCAATATGATCATGGCTGATCATCCAACTCAGTATCCTGTACCTGCCTTCTCTCCATACCCCCTGATCCCTTTAGCCACAAGGGCCACATCTAACTCCCTCTTAAATATAGCCAATGAACTGGCCTCAACTACCTTCTGTGGCAGAGAGTTCCATAGATTCACCACTCTCTGTGTGAAAATTGTTTTTCTCATCTCAGTCTTAAAGGATTTCCCCTCTATCCTTAAACTGTGACCCCTTGTCCTGGACTTCCCCAACATCGGGAACAATCTTCCTGCATCTAGCCTGTCCAACCCCTTAAGAATTTTGTAAGTTTCTATAAGATCCCCCCTCAATCTCCTAAATTCTAGCGAGTACAAGCCGAGTCTATCCAGTCTTTCTTCATATGAAAGTCCTGACATCCCAGGAATCAGTCTGGTGAACCTTCTCTGCACTCCCTCTATGGCAATAATGCCCTTCCTCAGATTTGGAGACCAAAACTGTACGCAATACTCCAGGTGTGGTCTCACCAAGACCCTGTACAACTGCAGTAGAACCTCCCTGCTCCGATATTCCAGTATGTTGTGTCTATCTTCAATGTTTGTGCCGAACATGATACCAAGTTGACCTGATCTCATCTGCCTGTACATGGCCCATATCCCTCTATTCCCTGCACTTCTGTGTGGCTATCTTAAACTCTTAGCCTCTCAAATGCCACTGTCATCTCTGTCTCCACCACTACCCCTGGCAATGTGTTCCAGGCCCGCACCACTCTCTGTGTAAAGGTATCATGCAGAGAATTGACATTCTCAGTTTTCTCACTTTACCGCAGTCAACTCCAAAGGCTTTACTGAGTGGCAGGTGCTCCAAGATTGTCCTCAGGAGGACTGGAAAACAGTGGGAGCCAAGGACGAGCCTCTGGAGGAAGCCAGGGGCTGGTGGAACAGCTGCTTCCTGCAGCTCTTCCCCAGCTAGTCAGCCGGAGGATGAATCAGCTCAGAGAGGCAGGTCACATCTTGTAACTTTTAAAGCCCAGGTTACAGAGCAAGCCACTGAGACACAGAGAGACAGGGAGACACAGAGAGACAGAGAGACACAGAGAGACAGGAAGACAAAGATAGACAGGGAAACACAGGGAGACAGGGAGACACAGAGAGAAGGAGACATTGAGAGACAGAGGGACACAGAGAGACAAGGAGACAGTGGGACATAGAGAGACACAGAGAGACAGGGAGACACAGAGAGACAAAGAGAGACGGAGACACAGAGAGACACAGAGAGAGAAGGAGCCACTGAGAGACATGGAGACAGAGAGACGGAGACACAGAGAGACTGGGAGACACAGAGAGACAGGGAGACAGGGAGACACAGAGATACAGAGAGACACAGAGATACAGAGAGACACAGATATACAGAGAGACACAGAGAGACAGGGAGACAGAGAGAAAGGGAGACACAGAGATACAGAGAGACACAGAGAGATCAGGAGACAGAGGGACAGGGAGATACGGAGGGACAGGGAGGCACAGAGAGAGGGAGACACAGAGATACAGAGAGACAGAGATACAGAAAGACACAGCGATACAGAGAGACAGAGATACAGAGAGACACAGAGAGACAGAGATACAGAGAGATACAGAGATAGAGAGACAGAGGTACAGAGAGACAGGGAGACAGGGAGACAGGGAGAGACCGGGAGACAGAGAGATGGAGACACAGAGAGACAGGGAGACACAGAGAGACAGGGAGACACAGAGAGACAGGGAGGCACAGAGAGACGGGGTCAAATGTTTAATGCAGTGTGCAGAGCGATTGGTCTTAGATTAATGAACAGAGGCTTTGGGCAAGCTGTGATTTCCAATTTGCTTTTCATAATAAAACTAAATCTAAACCACCTGCCTCAGAAATCCCAGCATCTAACAGAACCTAAATCATGTAAACCATTTAAATCATATCAATTAATAGGAATTTGAGAGGTAACTTTTTCACAAAAAGGGTGGTGGCTGTATGGAACGAGCTGCCAGAGTAGGTAGTTGAGGCAGGGACTATCACAATATTTAAGAAGCATTTAGACAGCTACATGGATAGTTGC